>NW_024884697.1:20518802-20793076 GCF_019232065.1 Centrocercus urophasianus
CCCTTCCCTTCCCTTCCCTTCCCTTCCCTTCCCTTCCCTTCCCTTCCCTTCCCTTCCCTTCTCTTCCTTCTCTTTTCTTCTCTTCTTTTCTTCTCTTCTTTTCTTCTCTGCATTTGCATTAACTAGCAAAACCACACAGATGATTAGAGAAGCTCTAACACATAAGAGACAGTTTGAAGCAGCAGTGAAACCCTAGGTCTGAATCTTTCCATTAGAGGAAGGCTGATCCTTGATGGGATCTGGCTCTTTGATTCTTTGACCTTACTGGAGGGCAGCAGAAGATTAACACAGCATCTGGTTTTATAAGGCCCAATACAACACCATAAGGATCCAAGGTAAAGTTCATGCCTATTCTGTAGGGCTGTTCAGTACAGGATACAGAATTAAAGGAATTAAAATTGAAAAGCTGCAACAAGCAAATAAATCATCCACCAGGATACAAATTGCAACTGTTGTTGAGTTGCGTTGCATATTTGAACAGTGGTTCAGTGACATACTGGGTGCAGAGCACTAATCTCAAGCTAGCTAGCTATCAGAGGGCAAATATGAACATATTTAGCACTGTCAGTGCCAGTAAAAAGGATGGATTTCAAATGTAGGCTTGTTCTACCCTCAGCTCAGTAAGCTCAGTAAGGATGAGTCTTCCTGATCACAGCCATGCTGGTCAGGGTGGAAGGTCAGTCACGCTGCAAACAAGCTGACATTTCAAAGCCAGACCAAGATTTCTGTTGTTAAAGAAATGTACAGCATGACTGTACAACAGTAAGGAAAAAAAAACATTTTCCTTTTTTTTTTTTTTTTTTTTTTTTTTTTTGACTGTTGAAGTTCTTGAACTGTACAGAGGCTGGTTAATGGCTGGAAAGAGATTTCATTACCATGAATTTAAAAGCTACCAGGAAACTTAGAGGAAAGAATGAAAGTTCTTTTTAATACCTGCAAATAAATCAAAATTAACTGCAGTACTCCATTCATGTTTATTGTTGGGTGTAAAATTCAGGACGCATCTCTTCTAAGGTATAAGCCAAGCAAGAAGAGTTAAGAGTTTCAACAAACCCTGTGGCATAGTAATTTTGAAGATGAGCTATGATGATAGCTAGGCTGGGGAAGTGAAAATGTTTTCTTCTAATTTTCAGAGCAGCCACAGAACTGTTCCACTGTTTCTGCAGACAATCATCAATATACTTGCATAACCAAGAGGTATTAAAAGGAAAAAGAAGATGCCTCATGTTCTACTTTGGTCCTTCTACACAGCCCTGAAAAGGACAGCAATACTTTCCTATCTTTCAGGCCATTAAGGAACTGTAGATAAGCTCAGGAACTGTAAATGATTTCAAAGTTTTGTTGTTGTTGTTGGGTTTTTTTGTTTTGTTTTGTTTTTTTTTTAATCAGTATCTGAGACCAATATATTCAAAATAAAATTCTACATCCAAAGCAAAATCAATAATATATTTTGCTGAGCAAAACAGGAGAGTACAAATTACTTTCCTTCATCCTTAAGTAAATAATTCATTGCTGAAAAAAAGGTCTAGAGAAGATACAAGAAACAAGGACTCAAGTAACAGGCAAGACAAGTGGAGAAAAAGTTCTAGCTGACACACACGTCTGCATTCGTGCAAGAAATGAAAGAACATATTGTCCTACTGCATGGGTTCTCAGGCTTCAGTCTGCTCACTCTAGCGGCAAGGATCTCTTCTGCTGGCTGGCCCTTAAATGGAGGATTCTTCTACTGACACAACAGTTTCACATTTACAGTGAGTTAGCAGAAGCTTTACTAATCAAAATCAAACTTAATTGTCAACTTTCAAACTCAACTGTCGACTTCGCAACATCTGTGGCTGCTTCATGTCCTTCTGTGACTGAAAATTATAGGATATACATTCAAGATAGAGAAAAAAGACATGATAGAATTCAGATCCTCTTTATTCCAGGCTGTTACCCACCTGAAACAAATGATACAAAATCTCAGAGAAAAATGATATACAGTGACTGGACCTGAAACGACCTGTAACCTGATGATCCAGTTCCCTTCAGAGCAGGCTAGGATTCCTGAATGCTTCTTGGTTCAGTATATAGACAGTAGAAGTGAAGGAACATCTTCTGAGTAAAATAGCTAATATGCTATTTGTCACTGATTCAGTAACAATTTAAGCCCAATTCTCTTAAATGAGGTGTACGTAGAAAAAAATAATGTGGCTTATTGAAAAAGAGAACTTGTATCTTCACAGTTCAAACACCATTTTCAACCACAATGCGACTTCTCTTTTTTTGGTGACCGCAAGTGGTTTTGCAGTAAATGGATAAGTGATTTCTACAGGCCCATCCAGAAAGGGTGCTGAGGGAAAGGAGCCTTTCCTTTTTTTTTGGTCTGTTCTGCCACCCTGTTGACACGCTCCCTGAGTGTGGTGACACTAATTATACATTCACAACTGTGATCTCCCCCAGCCATGTTTATGTGGTTGCTGCAGTGATGTTTGTGCCTGTTTCATACTGTTTCACTTGCCACTGAATATGAGATTGAAGATAGAAGTTAGTTAGGATTTATTTTTCATTTTTAAATTTCATTTCCCTTTAATCTTCAAGTTCTTCAAGTGTAATCAAACTGTCGCTTCACCTTTTGGAAAATAAGAGTACCACACTGTAGGACCTGAGGAAAAAAATAAAGATTTGAGAAACACAGTGCTGCAAAAACAAACAAACAAACAAGCAAACCATACATAAATCCTCGGAGAACTAACTTACTGCATTCAGACAATTCAGAAATTAAAAAAAAACAACTCTGAAATACACTGCAATTTGTGGCTCTAGGGAAAGAAACAGTAACTCTTCCTTACCTTTTTTACTTCATTTTCAATTGCAGAACATTCTTCCTGAAATTGGGTTAATATTTAAGCTCTGAAACTCAAAGTGTGTATTTTAGACTAGTTATGGAATTCAATTTTCAGCTTGCAAAAAATTACTGAGAATTGTAAAAGTCTACATTTAAAGATAAACTTCAGTGTTACAAAATTTCTGTAAAAGATAAGTCTGCCAAGGATCATAAAATCTGTTTACTAAATATAAATATCTATATTACAAACCTGTAAAATCATGACACTTGTTTATGTTGATACTAGTTTGTCACTTCCAACATACTTGTTATGAACTGGCATCACCGGGGAATAGAAAAAAACAAATTAATAGCTGCTTCCCAGAAGTTCAGAGGCATCAGAAGTGGGCAACACAGTTTGAAGCTTCCTACTACAGTAGGAAATTCAGAGGAAAGCTGAGGATAAACAAAGACAGCAATTTCTCTAAGAGAGGTCAGAAAGAGCATTGCAATTTCTTCAAAATATAGTCAGATAATTCTGCTTGGTGGCTTTGCTTAACAGAATTTTGCTTGAAATTGGATGTTTTATGCAGGAATAGCAGCTTTTTGCTGATATTAATGCAAATGTAAATACTAAAGGCACAAATCTATTTTTCTTTAGGTCCCTCATACTCATCATCACATACTGATATTTCCATTTCACCTCAGGACTCACTGCTCTGCTGTGATACAAAAACAGAAACAGCTTTTGCATAATTAATGAAACACAGGATCTGAAAATAGTCCTTTTTTCTTCCCTTTCCTGTCTACCCCATTAAAAAAGCAAGCAAAACCCAAACAATAGAGCCTGAAAGTTGGCCCGTGAGAATAACTACAAGCTAGCAGGTGTCAGAAGAACAGCATGAAGCAAAAAGCATCACAACTGAAATCAGGACTCTGAATGGAAGGATCTACACTGTGAGGAACAAGAAGTCAAAGTTACCAGAAATGAGGAAAAGAGCAATGAATGCAGCGGGGCACAAACATGAGGAGAGTATCAGCATTTACTGGTGAAAAGTGGATTACATTTTTAGCTATTTAGACTGTAACCACCAAGACAGGTACTTACAATTCCTTGAAACAGGCACTGGCTATAAAATAATTGTTATGCAAGGGGAAAAAAAGTGCCTTGTAAAGTGCTTCCATGTGTTTTATCTCTTTACATATATCTTCAACAAACGGAATGCTGCCAATATTCCTTAGCAAAAATATTTCCCCTTCTACTGAAATATGCACATACTTACACAGTAAAGAAATGAAGACTAAAGAGCCTATGACTGATAAAAGTACTTCAAAAGTATTGATTCCTACTGTTTACTTTCCTTTACAGTAAAGACCCATGCCACTTCTGTGAAACCTTCATGCTGAGGAGTCCTGTATATGCATACACACACACACACACACATAAATATATATATTTTTTTCCTGAAAGATTGGGATTTTCCACTACTCATTCTTCCTCATGTTTTCAGACATAGTTAGAAGCTCCTTTAAGTATGGGAAAAGGGTCTGTAAGCAGAAGGGGCTGCCATCTGTTTCTGCCAGACCTTTTGGAAGATACGAAGAGAAGTCAACAGAGCTTCATACAAAGATTTGTGTTCGCAGGTTTTCCCATGGTGCTTCTCTAGTTTCCTTCCTCCTGTGCTACTTCAGTTCTTTTAATACAAAGCATATCACCATGGCGGGTGTTGCCTTGTCTTCCAGATGGACAATTGATTTATCAGAGGAGGTAAACCCAAAGTATCACAGAATTGTAGCTGTAGGAAAGGACCTCTGGGGATCACTGAGTCCAACCCTCTGCGAAAGCAAGTTCCCTCACATTTATATGATACTTCCCATGTTCCACTTTTGCCTATTGCCCCTTGTCCAGTTTCTGCAAAACACTGAAAAAAAGTTTCATCCATTTGACTCCCACACTTCAGATATTTATAAACAGTGATGAGATCCCCTCTCCGTCTTCTCTGGGCTGAATAGTTCCCTGTCATTCAGCATTTCCTCATATGGGAGATGCTCCAGGCTCTTCCTCATTTTCTCTCTTCAGAAGTTCCCTGTCATTCTTGAACTGAGGAGCCCAGAACTGAACACAATACTCCAGATCTGGCCTTACCAGGGCAGAGAGAGAGGATCACCTTCTTTGACCTGCTGGCCACGCTCTTTTTAATGCACCCCAGAATCCTACTGGTATTCAACTTTGTCCTCAAGAAGCATGAGCACTTCTTCCACACAGCCAAAGCCAGCCTAGTCACACAGCAGCTGAGGTCAGTGTCTTTGAGCTTTGAATGCCTTCAGCCTCCATCTATGCTGGATACCGACATATGAAGCAGGAGTGAAGCAGGGCAAGAGCTCTGCTGCCAACAGGCACTGCCTGTACGCGGTGTTTCTTCCCAGCAGCTTCACCTGGGAGCTCGCAGTTCCCATTACTGCTTGCACGGCAGTGCGATGGCTGACACCCACTGCTCCCCCCCCCCCCCCGCGTGACTGTGTAAAGAGGGAATTGCTTCTGCACAGCAAGAACGCATCATTAACTCCCAACGTAACACAGCATGCGTTAACGCAATTGATAATTTGCATGGTGAACCACAAGAAGAGACATTCCCCTTCCAATGTCAAAAGGTCACTAAGGTTTTTAAGTTACAAGTTAGACCACGCTTGACTCAAAACTGGACAGCAGCTCAGCTCCCGAGGTGCGGCACACCATGGAGCCTGGCCGCTCGCTGTGCTGTCGAACTTCACTTAACACAAATGGCGTTTGCTGACGGCTCTTAGCATAGACCTCCTCACTCCCCAAGCGAACGCACCGCGGCCCCGTCCGTGCTTTCAGACCCGGGGCTGAGAGCTTTGCAGCAGCGAGGGGCCCGGCCAACTGTCCCCGCAGCCTCGGGAGCACCGCAACGCTCCGCACCCCTTCCTCATTCCTCGCTCCTTCCTCCTCCGCCCGCCGCACTCCCCGCCCCGCAGCAGCCGCCGGGCCGGCCGGGCAGGTACTGAGGGCAGGGCAGGGCAGGGCAGGGCGGAACGCTCCGCGCCAGCTGGCGGACGAGGAGGGGCGGGAGCGGAAGGCGGCGGCGGCCCGCACGGCGCATGGTCGTGGCGGCGGCGCGCTCCCTCTCTCTCTCTCTCTCACGGCCTCCCCTCTGGCTGCCGCGCGCTGTGGTCTCGCCCGCCCCCGCTGCCATGTTGGATTGTGCGGCCGCCGGAGCCGGGCCGAAGTTGGAAGTTTAGTGCCTCTCGGAGGGGCGGGCGCCATCGGCTGCGGGCGCCGGGGCTGCCTCCTGCCCGGCGCTGCCTCCTGCCCAGCGCCCCCCCTGCGGGCCGCTCTCCGGGCCCCCCTACCCCTCCGCCTCCCTCCTTCCCCGGCCCCGAGAGGGAGGCTCCGCGATGCGGCTGCTGTGAGCGAGGCCACAGCGGAGGAGGAGGAGGAGGAGTAGGGGGCCGCGGGCTCCAACGGTCGCAGGGCAGCGCCGTGCCGGCCCGGCCATGAGCGGCGCCCCGCAGCAGCCCCCGCAGCCGCGGCGGGTCACCAACGTCGGCTCGCTGCTGCTCACCCCGCAGGAGAACGAGAGCCTCTTCAGCTTCCTCGGCAAGAAATGCGTGGTGAGTGCCTGCCGAGCCGTGCCGAGCCGAGGGGCGGCGGCGCTGCCCGGCCCCGGTCCTTCCCAGCGGCCCAGCTCTCCTCCCCCCCGCCCCGTTCCCTCCCTGCCCCGTTCGCTGCTCTCGCCCGGAAGTTTGTCCGGCCTTCTCGCTGCCCGGAGGGGGCTCGGCGGCGGGGCCCGGCCGCTGCCCGGAGCGTAGGGGGGACGCGATGAATGGCGGCGGGACCGCCCGCGCGAACCCTCGGCTCGGCCTCGTCTCTCCGCGGGGATCCGAGCCGCTTGGGCCGGGGCTGCGGGCGCTGTGAAGAGCTGAGCTCCGCGGGGGAGCTGGCCGGGGGTCTGGAGGCTCGGCGCGGCCCCGGCTGAACCTGCGGCACGACAGAGCGGTGGAAGGCCCTTGTCCGCGCCGGGCCTGCCTTGCTCCGTACTTGGCCCGGAGGGCAGGTCCGTGTGCTTAGGTGCTGCACCTCCGGCTCTCGGCTCAAAAATAAGGCAACGCGGCAATTTAAGGAGAACAAGCTTCTGGTGAACGCGTTCCCCAAGTATGTCGCCGAGTTCTGCGTTTTTAGAATACCCTCTTGCAGTTCAGTGTAGAGTTGTACTCATCTGTGTTTTAAAAACGGCGACAGAAACTGCCTTTAAAAGTTAGCTCCATGTCTTAGGAGAAATGCAGCTTATCTTAAACTTTCTTTTCAGTATTTTTGAATAAATGCTCCTCTTTTTTTTTCCTTTTTTTTTCAAATGGCCACTTGAAGCCACTCAGAACTGTCACCTGAACGTCTTCCAGTGCTTTGTGTGCAGTGCTGGGTTACTAATGCTGGGTACCTGACGTCCTGCTGTCATGCAGTGACGGTTTGTCATGAGCCTGAGCTTGTGCCTTGAAGTAGGACAGCAAGGCAGTCTCAATGGTTCTGCATAACTCTGGACTTTGAGATGGTGTTGTTGATCAAACCAACTTCTGCAGGAAAGCAGGAGATGCAGTAACTGAGCAGGAAGTAAGCGATGTTGACATTGGGTGAGTTAAATAGGATGCTGTCATAGTAATTACACTGGAATGGGTCAAAAGATGTGTTCGTGAAACACGTCAAGAGGAGACTTTTTGTAAAGTAATAAATCTGTAAGAAATCTGTAATCAAGCTATTTTTCAGGCACACATTTCACGTTTGATTCCTTTGCCAAAAAAAAAAAAAAACCTAAATTAAAAAAGCACATGAAATTGTGTGAGTTTGTTTTTCTACAAGTCTGATTTTCTTGTCAAGGGAACACGTTATGTTCAGCTCTAACACTCACCTACTCACATTCTCAACTTTTCTGCGTAAATACCACTTAAGGCAGACTTTAGAGACAAATATCTGTATAGTATCTGGGTGATGTGATTTGTGGCGGGTTGATAGCTTTATAGATGTGCCTTGCTTCATGTTTTTCCTGAATTTATGCATTCTTAAGGTTTTCACTGAATTTTGGATGCCATTTCAGTCAGATTTCCCAATTGTCTCAGCCACTTCCCTTTCAACCCCTGCCCTGTATAGTCTCCAGGTTAAGCATAGGCTCATGTTGTAGTTCGTCTCTGCTGTATCCCTGAGGGCTCGAGTCCAAAAGCTCCAGAGATAAACCAGACACGTTGGGCTGAGCCAAAAAGGTGGCAGTTTGGAAACTGATTCATGAACAAATCTAGCATTTCTGTTGCAAGGGTGGCAGCCTCTATCAGAAGAGTGGAATGGGCACCTGGGGATGGTCACCACCTTTGCTATCCAGTTTGAATCCGAAATGTCAGATCAGAGCCTATGTGCACTCCTGGCACTGTTGACCTTCTAGCTTGACTGTAACTCAGTGTTAGCATGCTGTGCTGATGAATGCCCTCTTGCTGTAATATGCATGATATTTGATCTCTTAATATCCATGCTTGAATTATTCATTAGCGAAACTTAATAAATGGTAGGGGAAGAAAAATCTTGCGAGTTTCTTAGGATGCTACAAGTTTGCTTTCACACAGACTGGTCTGGCTGTGTTCTCAGACTGCTGCAAGTGGTGCATGGGTTTGATGCTGTGCGTGATGTTTCTGTCATCCCAGTATCACTTCAGGTTATGTTTTATATAACCTTATGTTTATGTTGTTGAGTGCCAGAGGAGCAGTTGAGACATGAGACTATGATCCTAGATACTCTTTTTATAGTAATAACTTGTGATGCTCTTGTGGAGGGCATAGTGCTGTAAACAGGCTTGGGGGTCTTGGTTAAGAAAGCACGTGGCTTTCTGGACCTGATCTACTTCAACAGAACTGCATTTGGTTGTCTTGGACTGGTTACAAGGCAGCTACATTGAGATTGCACTACTCAGATTTTTATTCTGGGGAAAAGCAATTTAATTCATCATACTGATTGAGTGTTCACAACCTATGAAATTCAGTATTGAACGTAATTTCAATGACACCTTAAGTCATTATGACTGATAGATGTGATACAAGTGGGTGAAGAGCCATAATTGTGTTCGTGTTGGTGGGGCTGATACCTTTATACTGGTACTCTGAGAATCTCATTGTTTAGTAGTCAAATCCATGTAAAGGTTACTGATCTTGGCTTTATTATTATTATTATTATTATTTTGCTGAGATATAAAATGCTTGTCTGAGTTGGTAAGCAGATGCACTATCTTTGAAAGCCTAATTTGTCAGGGGCTAAAACAAGCCATTGACTTATAGTTAAAGCTGTAGCTAATTTAGTTTAAATACTAAGCCAAGTGTAGAACTGCTTACAGTAGGTGTCAAGCAGGTAGCCAGCCAGGACTTTCATTGCTGCATGGGTACATGAAAAGCGTTTAACTAATTTTCATTCAGGCACGTGACGTTTGTTATCTGTCAGGTGTGAAGTTTACTCCCTTTAGTAGTTCTTTATCTTATTTGTATCACAATGTAAAATTAAGTCTGTGTAAACTTATCCTAATCTGAGCTATGAGATTCTTGTATATATTATCAGAATATTTTAATAGCTATGCTAAGCTTGTATGATTTTGCTGAATTTGCTTTAGTTTTGACCTAAGGAATATGTTTAAGGATAAAATAGTAGGTGTCCAATTAATTCTTTCTAATAAAGACGACACTTCATTAATTTGCATGATTAATAGTGATTAGTAACATCACTGATGTAGAATTACTTTTTCTGCAGAAACGGTTTTATGCTTTTTAAAGACTTCAGGAAAGAAAAAAAAAACACATGGCAGTTGTGTAGTTGATGGCACTGGAAGCGGTCGATGGAGTCAGGATATCTTATAGTGCTTAGGAGTGGGACTGAACACTCGGATAAGAAAGCAAGGCTAGGGATAGCTAGTTGCTAAGATCTTTCTGTAGTTAATGTGGTAAACAGGAACTGGTAAAGAATGCAGAAAGTGAAGTGACACAACAGTAAACCAAGAGAGCTATTTTGGCTGCTTTTAAAATGCATGTGACCAGAATGAGATTGTATGTCAGAGCCAAAGGACAAGTTTCAGTAATGCTCCAGATTAAACAATTAAAGCGTAAATGGAAGTTTTAGTTCTTGATTGATAAGAATTAGATTTCTCCAAGAAGGGACTTGTAAGATTACTTGTGCTTATGATAACATGAACTAAGACTTGACAGCAGACTACAGGTCGGAGTAATTGGAGGCCTCGTGTGTCAGAGAAGTATTGGGGCTCTGTCACTTTGAGTTTATGCTGCAGGCTGCACGTCTGTGAGGGTAGCAGAAAAGCTGAGGCTGTAGTTTGAAAAGGAGTTATCTCTTGAAGAGCTGGGAGGAAGTTAGTCATCTGTTTAGATGTGCTGATGGCTTCATGTTTGCATCTGGTCTTAAGCGAGATGTGGAAGGAGAATACAGAGGGAAAGGAGTCCTGTGAAACACAAGATGTTGAGTTGAGCCTGAATTTCTGTGTGTTGGTCCTATTCTATCCAAAACCATGCAACTTTTTCAGATGCCTCATTAGTATCCACTGTAGTCATATCCCTAAGCAGCGTGTCAGGGCTAACCTGAGAATTACATTGATTTTTAACTGTTCCCTCTGAACCAAATCTGGGCCTACAAAAGTGATTTTCACAGGATTGGGTCAGGTGGGACTTTTCAGAGCAAGTCAGTGTCCTCAAACTGCCTCCTTATATCTGCAGCAGCAGTGTTTTATCATTAAGTATTTCTCAATCTTATTTTCCTTACAGCCTGCTATTAAACAAGGGTAGTGAACTATGGAGTAATTTACTCGTGGCTGAGAAATGTTTTGAGACTACACGTGAATGCTGTACAAGATGTTGTGTCTTACTTCTGAATGTATTTGAGGGAAAGAACCAGTTCATGAAAAGTACAATTGAGTTCAGGATAAGAGAAATTCCTGTGTTTGAGTTCCACAGTTGTCAGTGGCTATCACTGGCTCTTACCTAAACTCAAGAAAGTAATTTACAGTTATGATCTGAATTTGTCTGTTTGGCTGTAGGCACTATAAATGTCTGTTAACTCATGGTAGACACCAAATATTAGGTGTCTTGATGTGTAAAGTGAGTCCTACTTTGTTAGGAAGTGTTTGTAAGCATAAAGGAGGAAATCTAGTAAGATTTGACTGGAGTAAACCTCAATCCATTAAGGCTTCAGAACTCTTGCATTCTCTTCTGAACTACTTTGTAAACCTTTTACCTTTCACAGGTAGTTGAGTCCCAGAAGCCTCCATGATTACTCAGCTGGTCACAGATACCAGGCATGCTGCTGATAATGTGCTCTGGAATCCTGTAGGACCAAGGCACAACAGGATGGGAGCAATTTGTAGTCACAAGCAGTTGTGTTGTAACTTAGCTGCACTTTGCAGCTAAGAATCAGGTGGAAGAATTTGGATGAACACTCATGAGATGTTTTGAATACAGGATTTCCACCAAGATGGCTGAATACTGCTTGTTTAGGAGAACGCCCGAGAATGAGGTAGCTCTTAGAAGATAAGACTGAATTTATTATTTCATGCAGATATGTAAATTGGAAGACTACTTTGTTGCTCCTTGAATGATGAATTTGTGATTTCTCTGCTTTATCTGATCATAAATATTGATTTGAATCTTCTCATTTTAGAGTGTTTCCTCTGGGACTCTTTCTTCTGGAGTTTTCAGGAGCCTAACATAGGCAGAGTGTATAAGGTCCTTCTAAAAAAATCTCTTGTCAGGATTGAATTAGTATTCCTGGAGGCTGTTTGGACTTGAGATTTCAAACTTCCTTTAGTGGAGTTCTGGTAATTCCCTGTCTTTTGTAGGCCTTCTCATGACCTTTATTGCTTGGCTGTTGGTGTCTCCACAAACTGCAGGAATTAAGAGTTTGTTTGCCACTGTTATTGCTGGTTGGCAGCAGCTGCACATGGCAGCAGGCACTGGTAGCTCAGCACTGAGGTGTTGAAGTGGTTTGCATCTGATGAATGATTGTCACTGAGAAAACTTGTAGTAGTTCAGTAACCAGAAGGACAAAGGGCTTTGGTTTTTATGTTGATCTATAGGCAGAGCTGCCTGCAGCAGAGATAGTTTGGGTGAGCTTTTCAGTGTTTTATTTGAGAATGTTTGCAATTCACTTAAAGGAGTGTGTT
This sequence comes from Centrocercus urophasianus, assembly GCF_019232065.1. Taxonomy (NCBI): domain Eukaryota; kingdom Metazoa; phylum Chordata; class Aves; order Galliformes; family Phasianidae; genus Centrocercus; species Centrocercus urophasianus. The sequence goes on from NW_024884697.1 coordinate 20,530,815, forward strand.
AAGATTTATAGTGTCCTCTCTTCCAGAGAGCATGTTTCCTAGACTTGTCTCTTGAGGAATCTCTGCAGTACAGAAATAAGACTTGGTATAGTGCAGAGCACTCGTGATTTCGTGACCTAATACCTAGATAATACAAAGGATGTAGCAGAAATGTGCCATGAGCACTAGACAGAGTGCTTATTAGTTGGTCAGGGTAGGATTTCCTCAAGAACGGTTGGCATTGTGTTGCTTGTGCACAGAGGGTTTTTCTTGGATGACCAGTTTTTCCTTGTAACAGTAAATCATACAAAGTGGATTTAGGGGAATTTGACGTGTATCTTCATGGGTGGTTTTAAACAGGAGTACTATCAGATGCTGTAGAGATGGTTTTGTTTCTCAATATTATTGTGGGTGTGCTGCCACGCTAAATTCTGTGGCTTCCAGACATGTTGTTTATGCCTGGGTAACCAATAAAATGGGTGAAATAGCTATACAGTTACCTTCCTGAACTTTCCCAGCTACATTCTAAAACTCTCAAGTGGGCTGTGATCTTTGTGTGACAGGAGCAGAAGGGCCAAGTGGAGAAAGATGTAATGCAGACAGTCGTGGAGATGCTTTTACAGAGAACTGCTCCCTTTCTTAATTCTTCAAATTCAGTTGGTACTTTCATCTACCTTTGAGTTAAAGGTAGGTAATTTCTGATACCTCTTCATGTTTATGCAGTGCATCACACTTCAGGGATCTCAGATTAGAATTCCGATGTTGAACTTCTTCCATAACAATATATTCTTAACAAAACTTCTTACAAATTACTCAGTTCCTGTAGACTTAATGTTCAGAGGAGAAGATCGTTGCTGGCAAAGGAACAGCTGCTGCTCCTTGACTCCATGACATGCTGACAGATCTGCAGATTTCAGCTCAGCTTAAGGCACTTGCATTCATGCATGCATCCACATGTTGGTGAAGTGGTTTAATCAGCTATCTTTAAAATCCTTATTCCTGGCAGCTTTTTTCTTTTTAACTTTTCTGAGAAAGTGTTAATGGGTTTTCCAGTTCTCCATTGTGACTGGTTTAAAGCTGAAAGATCACACTGAGACTTGCTAATCAAGGTCATAAGCGTTTTCAATTCTGTAAGATTTCACACACTATTTTCCCCTTCAGAACTTTATGTGTAATTCAGAATTCCCCTGCGTTCATCTCATTTCCCTTCAAAGTGAATGTGTTATTTTGCCTTTTTCTCCCCTTTTCTAATTTGCCACTGTGCAGCATAAGAGCAGTATAGTCATACAGGAGCCTATTTGTGCTCATTAAGCGTGTTTTATATGCTGAGGGTGCTGTGCCTGCAGTATGAGTAACACCAACCTACTGAAAGAAAATACAGTTTTCTGCTCTTCAAACTGCTAAGAAAACTGTATTTCATTATCTGAACTCTTAGCTGTGGAAGGATAACTGTTGCCTCTGAGTTTGCCAACACTTTAAAAATATGTTTGCTTCTAATGTCTAATGATGATGGCTTTCCCAAAGTTACCCAAGACAATTGGGAATATTTACAAGAAAGGTTAAGTTAAAATATGAATTCCTAAATTACATACTTTGAATATTAAGTAACGAAACCTAATGCTTATCTTTCTGTCTAGCAAGAATATTTGAGTATGGGAATTCATCCCTAAATAGTAAATGCTTGAAGTGACTGCCAAGAGATTTATTTATCCATATGTGATACATGGATAAGAAAAGAACAGAGTACTAATTTTTGTATTAGTATCTTTCTAAGGAATAAAGAAAAGTGTAAAATGCTTTATAACTTAAGACTGCTTCTGTTGTAACGTGCTACCAATGGCCTTCTTAAAGTATGTTTTTCTTGGAGGAAATCGAACTCTGTTAAGATTTTTATATAGCAGATAATTATGGAGTTGTTAATGATACTTGGGACATAGATGTGGTGACTGTTGCTCTTGTAAGCTCTGTTCTGCTGGTTTGTTTCAATGTCCTGTGACTTATGTCCCCTGAATTTGGTATGTTTGCGTCAGGGTCTCCTTCCATTCCCTCATTACAACATTCCTATCTTTAACAAGATTTCTGCCCTTCTTTACCAGCAGGAAGATTTCCTCCCCGTTTCCTCTTTTTCCTTGGCACCTCAGCTGCTTTGTGAGAGTAGCCCTTTCTCCCTCCAGCCCCTGTATCCAGAATGTGCACAAAGGCATCCCAATGAAAAGGAGAGTGTTTCTTCCTCACTGTTCTTCCCTCCACTCCCTTATCATTTTGTTCTTTATTGCACAACTGCTTTGTTCTTGCTGATGAACTGGTTGTCTCATCTGGCATGTAGCCCAAGCCATACCCAGTGCTGGGCTGGACACAGTTTGTATTCTCCTAGCTCAGTAGAGCGTTGCATGGGGAGAGAAGACAGTCGATGCTAACCAGCTGTTCTCTGCTACTTGTGTACAATGCACTTCAGCCTGAGATGTGCCCATTAGACATTTTTCCTCCTATTTCTCGTTGCTGGCCCAAAGTCATTGTTAGCATTACTGTAGAAAAGAGAACTTTTGGGTGAGAGAAGGAAAAGCAAAACCTAAGTGTGATATTCCTCAGGCTTGTACTACCCCACCCTCCACTGCTGTTTCTCCAGGGAGGGCCAAGCTCTCCAGTTCGGACGCTGCTGTATTAGGAAGCTGAATGCTGGAAGATACGGCTTCAGCAACTGTACACACTCAGATTTGAAACCACAGAATTGCTTAGTGCTGCTCTGAGTGGACTCTCAGTTATTTCCTGCTCCCCTAGCATGTGACAGCTCTCTCTGAGCACAGCTAAGATGTGGTCATTCTTTGTAAGTAGACATTTTTCTCTCTTACTCCCCCTCAGTCAGCCAAAGCAAACAGAAACATCACTTGGCTTATGACTCCAAATATACACAAAGGCATCCAAATATACTCGTCTCTGTAAAACTGTATTTGATTTTTGTGGTTCTCAGACAAGAGAAGGGAAAACGATGAACATCCTGTGGTAGCGTGTTCTATGCAGTGCTGCTGCCAAGGGCTTCTGCATGTGTCTGTGAAGGAAGAAGCTGTAGTTTCTAATAAATTAAATGTAGAGTTGGTGTTCCTTTGTTTGTCTTTAGTTATCAGCATCTCAGGTATGAAACTTGTATGACTAGGTACACAGGATGATTAGTAGCTTTTAAATATATATTTTTTTGAAACAGTTAACTGCCAGGTTACTAAAAACTTACAGGTTTGGTGCTTAATTTTATGCAGCTTTTTATCAACCAGTATTTTTTGGCCACACAATGTTATTGTCATTTGTATCTTTCATAAAGAAGTTGACTGTGTTGCACTGTAAGTTGTTTTCAGTTTGGGTAGCTGGAACTTTAAATTTAAAACTAAATAAGGTTTTAAAGTATTATCACAATTGAAAATGCTTGTAATTTTTAATCTCTAGAACTCAGGAGTGATTCAACAAACCATTTGTCCTTTAAAAAAAAAAAAAGTTGAGAGATTTGTTATATTCAAGTGCCAGTATTTACATACTCGAGAGACTTGCAGCTTCTGACTGCAAACATGCTGTCCTTCTTGCCTTAGTTCAAAGCTGTACAAGGTGCAACCCACCTAGATGCATTTCAGTTGTTTGATGAGTTTTGTGCTGAATGTTTCCCTAAGTTATGGAGCTTTCACTTCGTTTTTTTATGTCATTTAGGAGTGCTTTAATTCTTCATTGAGACATTTCCTTAACAGATTATTGGAATATCAGTGCCCCTCTGCTGCCTGTAGACAATGTATCTGGTCTGTTCCTCTGCCCTCTATTTATAGCATATATAGGTGAGGTGTGATTACTGAACAAATGTTCCAGCTGTGGCCTCAGACTTGACCCAGTGTAAGTACAGCGTGCATCCCTCACACTGGCCATGTGTATGGTACGTGGTCCATACTTTTTTATCCCTGGGAGCCAGAATTGGCAAGCTCAGATGTGAGATATCCATACAGGATGCGTAGGAGCTTTGTGCAAGCAAAATGCATCCTGTCCTTTCCCTCACCTCTGGTCTGTCAGTCAGCTTTTATTGATGCTAACAAAACCTAAGTAGGGCAGTAACATAAACTCAGGCACTGTCCTGTGATTGCCTGTTGTGTTTAATTTGTTGGCATGCTTCCTGGCATAGATTTAGGTAATGCTACCTAGTGCTCACCCAAATTAATGAGCTTGGTTTAGGAATGGAATGGCGATGTAAACACAGTTTCTAATGGGTGGTATGCATAGAGCAATCTGTGCCCAAATTGCATTGTGTTGGGAGTAGCGGGAGTTCATCTGTACAGAGGTGAATTTTACTCTACCATCTGCCATCAGGTCCAGAAAGTATCTCTGATCCTAGTTGGTGCAAACTCCAGAAGCCACCAGGAGGCAAAAGCAGTGGTGATCAGGAGAATTTAATGTCATGTCAGTTCTAGCACTTCTATTAGCATTGTATTGTAATGGCCAGCTCTGCTGCTCTCGTAACTGTCCTGCTTTGACATCAAGTCAGAGTACTGTGAGCAACAAAATTCAATCTTCTCTTTGCTCTCTGAAACTGCTTTTAGAAACCTGAGAAAATGCAGGTGGCTGGAAGTTTCCAGCAGGTGAAAGCTTGCCTTTGCATGTAGCAACCGACTGCTGTAGCAGTATCAAGTGCATCGGACATACTGTGAACACAAGGTCGTAAGGCTCCTGATCCTGTTCTCTGATTTCAGGGAGGAAAAAAATAAATATTTTGCTTCTTGTAACAAGATCTGTCTAACTTGTAGCTGTTCTGTAGACTACACTAGGTACAGCAGGGATGACTGTAAGGGCTGCTGCATTTCACTTACTGTACTTCTTGATTACAGAGCACAGGCTTATCAAGAAAACATTCCCAAAAATTTCTTTTCAGGGCTTGAAATTAGATTTCATGGAAGAAGGGGTTGTTTCAGATGAGTTTCACTGTCACTCTAGAAAGCAGTGGAGAGAAACCTCAGATTTCTTCCAAAGGTTTTTGGGAGGACTTCTCCAAGAAAGTAAAGCATCTGAAAAAAATACTTGAAGTACCTCTAAACCAATAGCTGGAGAAATTGGAAACCACAACACAGTCGTCACGCTTGCAGGCTTTCATCCTGATGGGGGGTTTCAACCACCCAGATATCTGCTAGGAAAACAAAATGGTGAGATGCAAGCAGTTCAGGAGACTCTTTGAGTCAACTGGTGACAAATTTCTGATTTGGGTATTGGGCAGACCCATCAAAGTTGAAGCATTGCTGGACCCGGAGCTTAACAAAGCCGAAGAGATCGTAAAAGTGGCAGCCTGGGCTGCAGCAACCATATCGTGCTTGAGTTTGTGATCTTGAGGAACACAGGCCTGGCAAAGAGTGGAGTCAGAACTTCAGGCTGTTTAAGGAGTTGTTGGATGAGATCCCCTAGAAAACTGTCCTTAGAGACAGTGGAGCAGAACAGGGCTGGCGGCATTTTAAAGGTGCCTTTCTGAGAGTAAAGTGTTCTCCATCCCCTAGAATAAGAAATCAGGCAGATAAGGCAGTAAATCAGCATGGCTGATCAAGCAGGGGAAAAGAAGGGTAAGTATAAGCAGTGGAACCGGGGGTGGGTTTCCTGGGAAGAATATAGAGGTGCTATGTGGATGTGAAGGGTTGGACTCAGGAAAGCCAAGGTGCAGATGGAATTGAACTTGGGGAGGGATGTGAAAAACAACAGGAAGGGATTCTTAAGATACAGTGGACAGAAGAGATCGAAGAGGCAAAGGAGAGTATACCCCCTCTGATAAATGAAAAGGGAGAACTGGTCTCACCAGACGTGGAAATGCTTAATGAGTTCTTTACCTTGATCTTCATCTTCAGTCAGGGAACAACAGGTTGGTGAGCCTCACATCCGTGCCTGGTGAGATCATAGGGTGGATCCTACTGGAAAAGACGGTTAGACATATGCAAGATGAGGAGGTGATCAGAGACAACCAACACAGCTTCACCAAGGGCAGGTTGTGCCTGACCAGGCTGGTGGCCTATGGTGGAGCAACAACATTGGTGAACAAAGGAAGGACAAATGATGTTGTTTGCCTCAGTTTGTGCAAGGCCTTTGAAGTGGTCCTATGCCACATCCTTATCTCTAAATTGGAGAGATATGAATTCAAAGGTTGTACTTGGATGGTCATAGCAAAAGGGTTGTTGTCATCAGCTGTATGTCCAAGTGGAGGCTGGTCATGAGTTGTGTCCCCCAGGGATCTGTCTTGAGACTGGTGCTCTTCAACATTATTGTTGTCAAAAATGTAGACAGTGGGATTGAGCGTACCCTCAGAAAGTTTGCTCTTGACACAACAGAAGGATCAGGGCAATGCCAGGTATGAGTACAGGATGGGAGAAGAACTTACGAGCAGCCCTGCAGAGAAGGACTTGGAGGTCCTGGTGAATGAAAAGCTGGATGTGAGCTACCAATGTGTTCTGAAACCTGGAAGGTCGAGAGTATGCTGGGTTGCATCAAAGGAAGGGTGGCCAGCAGGGTGAGAAAGGTTCCCCTCTGCTCTGCGCTTTGAGTACTGTGTCCAAGCCTAGGGCCCCTAGTACAGGAGGGATGCAGAGCAGTTGTAGCAGGTCCAGAAGAGAGTCACAGAAATGATCAGAGGGCTGGAGCACTGTGAGGGTAGATTGAGGGAGCTGGGCTTGTTCAGCTTGGAGAAGAGTAGGCTCTGGGGGACCTCACTGTGGCCTTCCAGTACTTGAAGGAAGCTTATAAGCAAAAGGCAGACTAAGTTTTTACACAGTCTGACTGACGGCAGGAGAGGAAGGGGGAAGGGCTTTAAACTGAAGCAGGGAAAACTTAGATGTTAGGAAGAAATTTTGTGCTCGAATCATGGTGAGGCTGGAACGGGCTGCCCGGGGAGGTTGTGTGTGCCCCATCTTTGGAGAGCATTTCAGGCCAGGTTGGATGGGATCCTGGGCAGCCTGATGTAGTGGTTGGCAGCTCTTCTTATGGCAGGGAAGTTGGAACTAAGTGATATTTAAGGTCCCCTCCAACCTAATCCATTCCATGATTTTCTGATATGTATAGTTATAAGTAATTCAAGAGGAAAGTTCCATGTGTCTTCAGAGACTCTGGAGATCTGTACTGAGGTCTCCTGAAATCACTATTGTGGCTGCATTTTAAATAGTTCCTGCAATTTTCTGGAACTTATTCTCTACTTGAGATCCAGAGACTGTGCTAGGGAAGGAAGTAGCATCATTAATGACAGCTAAATCATTGCATGCTATCTGTTTTTGTGTTCCACCTTAATCTTTTGGTTCTGAGAGGGTTGTGAATGTGTGTATGGCTTCTATATCCAGTAGGTCTAATGTTAAAGCTGAAGCACCTAAACGCTGGTAGTTTTTCTCTGCTGTCCTGTGGTTCCTGTGGTTGCTCTTTCCTTCTCTCCCCTCACTTCCTTCCCCCATCCCCAACCCAGTGCTTGCTGTTATGTACGTGCTGGCAGGCGCCAGACCCCTGGTGATGCTTAGTGCTGTACAGGCAGTTCTGCAGCAGCAGGCCATCTTTGCTTCAGAGTGCAAGGAAGGCAATAACCCATCATTTAGAAGCTGAATGCTTCTTGTCTTTATGTTACAGTGCTGACTTGCGTGTCAATTCTGGCTGCAATAATTGCTGTAGAAATTAAACGTGCAGGTATTGGTACAACGCCATTGTTGCATCTCACTAGAAATAATTTCTCCATAGTCACTGCATACAGGCAGACACAGATGCAGGTCTGAAATAGCAAAAGGTATTCTGTAGTTGGCTTGAACCTAATAAACAGACCAGCCATAAATGAGACTGCTTGCTGTGTATCATCAAAGCTGTTTCTCATGTCAAATGCATTGAATACTTTGTTGAAGTGCGGCATGGTGCGTGCGCTGTTTGAGTACTCAGGTCCAAAAGTGAAGTAGCTGACATGTCACTGCCTCTGGAATTCTTCAGAGATGTCTGCAAAATGTCTGTTGCAGAGCAGAGGCTTGTGCGTGGGGATCAACAGAGGTAGCAGCCTGTGTTCCAGATCAGCCCTGTAGAGCTCTGAAGTTCTGTGTTAACATTGCACATCTCGCTGTGGGTGGCAGAAGCCTTCTGAAGGATGCACCTTTGGTTAACAAAGCTGTTCTACAGGACACATTTGTTAGCGAACTTGGCTCCAGTTCATTGTGTGAATCTGCTTCATCTCCTGTCAGTAGCCTATCTGCCCAGGATAGAATTTGGTCTAGCAAGAAAGGAGGGTTTTGCCCCCTCAAATGTTGTTAAACTCTAGCCCTTTTGCTGGCATAGTCCCATTGCCAGCTTTTTATAGGAAGGTCAGTGTTTTTACTACAGTGTTTCTGACAAACATAATCTGCAGTTTGTAATTCTGAACCTCTAGCAACTTCTTAATGCACTGATAATATGTAGGAACCACTCTTGTAATTATTTCCTCTGGCAAACTGCAAGGGAGATCCTATTTCTATGCCTATACCAAATATTTTGGGTAGGCTCCCAAAATTTTTGAGCTCTATCTTGAAACAAGCTGATTATTTGATATTCTCAAAACTGTGTACCTCAAAACCTGAGGCTGATGTTATTTTTCATAAATATCAAGAGCATTCTGTTTCTGTGCTAACAGATTGTGGCTGTTCAAGTACTGAGAGCCACTGATGTAGTTAGTTGAACACAAAGGAAAGGAATATTAATGTAAAAACTGGCAATCCAGTGTCAGCTCTGGCACGGGGAGCTGCTGTTAGTCTCTGGATCTTAAGTTGTATCAGTGTGATACTGAAGGATTATTGCATTTCAAAATGTGTTATACTTCTGGAGAAAAGTCCCTGTCATTAGTAACCTTTTTTTTTTTTTTTCTGTTAATTGGTTACAACCTGTATTAATGAACATTTTTATTGTTAGCAGCCGTATCATTGCACTGCACTGTCTTTATGCTATCATAAAAGCACTGTAAGTTATTACATGAATGGAGGCTTTCAGAAAAGTGGCAAATGTTTGACCTGACAGAAAAGCTGTTGCCAGTTGTTTGAGGCAGCAAGAGCAAGTGATGTTGTGCAGCTTCACCTTATTGTCAGTGATCCCAGAACAGGCGGAAGGACTTGTGGAAAAAATAGTTCAGAAACTGAAGTATGTAGCACTTCCAATCTGATGCTTGATTGCATCGGTGGTACTGGCTGACTGGCCTACCAGTGCTGTACAGACTGGTTGTCTCAGAATTTCATTTTCATTAGGATCAAAAGCAAAGCTGTGTTAAGATCTTTTTAATTAAAACATTCTTTTGTTTCAACTGGCTGTATTTCATTAATTCAGAGAATGCTCACTAAGAAGGCTAATGGTCAGTCTCAGTCCTACTAATGTTTTTTTTTTTTTCTAAATGTTCTTCAAAGTACATTTTCTACCCCAAGATTTTTCAAAATGTCTTAAACTACTGTTTTAATGTAAATTGTGTTGGTAACTTTAGAATCCACAAACTCTTGTATTGATCTAATTTAATAGTGATTGTCATTCTTGTAAACTTTGCTTCTCATGCAACATGCAGCACTACTTACCTGACATTTTAGGTAGAGTAAAATTGTTTGGATTATCTGTTAATTCAGACAGGTACATAGTTCTAATATGTGACTTAGTATGTTACTGCTACTGAACAACGTTTACAAGTTATACTTAAGAATGGGGAAGCAACAATACTGTAGGGAAAATTGTCCTCAGTTTTTATGGAGTTCTGGCCCAGTCAAACATGAGTACTTAAGGATAAAAATCACAATATCACTGCCTCTATTCCTCTATTCTGCCTGTAGTTGCTAAATGTAGCTGTTCTGTGTGAAGTTGTACTGCTGCCCTCTCCTATGGATTTAAACTGGGAGTTGGTGGATTTCTTTGAAGGAGAATTGTTGAGTGCAAAGGAGAAATCCATCCTGCTGCCCTTTCTACAGAGTTTTTGTTGTATGAATAAGCATATCTCATTAGTTGTAAATGAGTAGATTCTTTACTGTTTTGCTGTTCTGGTTTTGCCGCGCAGGGCAGAGCAGGCGCCTGAGAACTACATCTGGCACCCAAAGGAATACTCTTGGGATCTGGGCAGAGGAAGAGTTGAAGCTTCTGAGGAGGAGCTTTCCCATTCAGCAGTCATCTGTGCATTTATTTTTGGATAGTAGGTAGTAAGTTTAGATAGGAAATTGTCAACTCCACGGTCAGCAGGTTTCTATTTGCAGCTGTTTTTTGGAAGTCCTGACTTGGCAGAGGTCACTTCCATCCATTTGTCCCCTGCCTTGAAAATTGAATATTGCAAGGTCAGCAGTTTATCTTTCCCTAAGTTTTTTCAATCAATAAACTACACTCAGCTGTTACCTTCATTCTGTTCATTTAGGTGGTCCTAAGGGAACCCATAGCAGAAGTACAAATTGTGCAGGGGGGCCTTTCTTACATGGTAGAAATTTAGGGTTTATAATACTAGTGGTGAGAATTGCAAAGAAAATCTTCAGCTGCAGAGCCCATACTATAGCAGATGGCTGAGATTAAGCTCTTAATGCAGTTTCTAGGAGGTATTAATAGTAATGCCCAAATCCAAACTAAAATATCCCTGTACGTTTCATGCAGCCCTCTTTCTTAAGAGGAAGAACCTAGGTGTATGGAGAAAATGATTACTTGTATTGAAGAGCTGTATTGGAATTAGTCTGCTCAGCTTTTGAAACTGCTGCTATCAGGCGACTGACTAGAAATAGGTGGAAATAGATGATTTGCATTCAGGATGAGGTTTGTGTAAAATTGGCCATATGTGACTACTATTTTGTGATAACTAATTCCAAACTATTAGAATTTGTTTTCATTCAAGTCAATTCAAACTAATTTTGTACTTCACGATGCATTGGCAAATGCGGTGCTTTGAACCTGTGAAGAAGAAACCCTTTTAAGTAATGACAGTTGTAACTGTTAGCTGTAATAAATGTCATTTTAATCAAGGGTATCCTGTATGGTGGAAGGATATCTCCATTTCCTTCATGGTTATAGCATATCTGAGACTTTCTAAAACAGTGAACAGCCTATCAGATAGTAATTGATGTTCAAACAATAATTGATATTCACAGACTGTGGAGAGAAGTTCCACAGTACTAGTATTAAACTGTTTTAACCCTTGCTATTAGCAAATGAGATAATGTAGCTGCCTTCCCTTCTCCTCACCCCAAGTAATGGATTTTTACCTGGCAGCGTAATGCTGTTTTCTTCATCAGAAGCTCTTAGTGCACCCTACAGAGGTGGAGGTCACCATCTCTTCCATAATACGACAGTAAAATGAAGCACAGGGGAGAAATGAAGACAAATGTCACAGTACTGGCTATTGGCAAAACTAAAATTAAAATAGATGTTCTCCCAGATGATTATTGGATGCTTTCATAGTTAGGCACGTCCTCTATGTGAAAGAGACTTTAGCATTGTATCCCTGGATGCAGCTTCAAATTTGGCTAGGCATCCTGCAAACATTCAATCTTCATGCTTTTTTTCTTCCTAGTAGCATACCTACTTTTGAAGACTTTGAAGTGGGAATAATGTCTTTATAGTAATTTTACCATTGGGCCCATGCCAACCTCATGAAATTCAGCAAGGCCAAATGGAAAGTCCTGCATGTGGGTTGAGACAATCTCACGCGCAGATACAGGTTGGGTAGAGAATGGCTTGAGAGTAGCCCTGAGGAGAAGGGTTTGGGAGTACTGGCTTATGAAAGATTCAACATGAGTTGGCAGCGTGCACCTGCAGCCCAGGAGGCCAGCTGTATCCTTGTTTGCATCAAGAGAAGTGTGACCAGCTGGTTGAGGGAGGTGATTCTGTCCCTCTGTGCTCTTGTGAGACCTGGAGTATTGTGCCCTGTTCTGGAGCCCTTAACAAAAGAAGGACACGGAGCTGTTGAAGCAGGTCCAGAAGAGGACCACGAAGATGAATGCCTGCCCTGCAAGGACAGGATGAGAGAGCTGGGGCTCTTCAGCCTGGAGAAGAAAAGGCTCCAAGGAGACCTTATAGCAGTCTTCCAGTACCTGAAGGGGCCTACAGGAAAGCTGGGAAGGGAACTTTTTATAAGGGTACTTAGTAACAGCATGAGGGGAAATGGCTGTAAACTGAAAGAGGGTAGATTTAGATTAGATATTAGAAAGAAATTATTTACTGTGAGGGTGGTGAGGCACTGGAACAGGTTGCTCAGTGAGGCTGTGGATGCCCCTTCCCTGGAAGCATTCAGGGCCAGGCTTGAGTGGGCTTTGAGCAACCTGGTCTAGAGGGAGGTGTCCCTGCCTATAGCAGAGGGCTGGAACTAGATGATCTTAAACTCCCCTTCCAACCCAAACCGTTCTATGATTATTGATGTAAAAGAAAAAAAAAAGAAATCTATGCACTATTACACGGTTGAGTTTCCTTGTCTGACCTGTGTTATCGTAACTGTTCTGTTGAAATGTGGACTGCTGAAGGAGCAACTAAAACGTATTTTTGTGGCATAAGGAAAATGGAAGGGGAGTTGCATCTCTGTCTACCCTTATATTAAGTGGAATGTGTGTGTTTTAGGGGGCAGGGCTCCAGTTATGTATACCCAGTTGCAAGAGCAGTTGCTGGCTATTATTCAAAGAGGTTTTACTTTTAATAGCCTTTTCTCAAATTTGTTCGTATTTTGAAGGGAGTTCTTTGTTCCATGTAGCATTAAGTGGTTTTCTTATGTAAGAGACTTTATTTTACAATTTAAACTGTTTTGTTTGTGTTCTCTAAGCACCTCAAACAGGTACTTGTTCTGTCTTCAGTTGTAAAGGTCATAAGGAGAGTTTACCTGAATCTTACTCTGCAAAGCAAGCTTTTTTTTTTTTTTTTTCTTTTTTTAAATCTAAACATGAACATTACATTTAGTAGATGTTAAAGAAAGTTTTCAAGGGCTCATAAGTTAGCATTCCTGAGCTAGGATAATTCAGGAGATTCTGAGGCATGTTCTGCATCCGTTCTTCAGTGAACATAGCTGTTGCTTTGAAGACTCTTCTTCATGGAAGGGATGATGCATGTACCATTGAGTGTGTCTGTAAAGAACTTCAGTAGATCTAACTTTTTTTTTTAAAGCTGCCCATTTTCCTTTTTATGAATAAAGGCTGGAATTCTAACTCTCCCTTGAAGACATTGACATATTTTCTAAGTAGGTGTGAGGATCTCCTGAGAGCCTGCATTAATACAAAATTGTGTGTGCATCATCTGGAAAAATGTTATTATTTAGAAATGAAATTGTTGGTGAGTGCTGAAGAAAGAGGATGTGAGTGCATGAGTGCAGTAGCTGGAAGCAGAGAAGAAAATGTTGGCTTTGAGCTGGTTTACTTCATAGCTGGATAGGCTGTAGTACAGGGCAAAATGGGTTTGAGCTACAGTTGGCTGTCATGGATTGTTTGAAACGCTTGATTCTTGCCTTGAGCTTATAAAGCCAACTTGCAATTTCTGTGCAGGAGTATGAAACATTCTTTGTACATATCTGTGCAATGTTTTATTTGTGTAAGGATCAATATAGTCTTGGAAGTCTTTGTTAATTTAAAGTGTCTCAAAAGGTAGACTTAAACGTTTAATCTTAAAATTTCCCTGAACTTGGACTTGCTGTTTAGTTGTCTAGAGAACCAAAACTGAAAGGTAAATGTCTGCAGTGAGCAGTAATACAGGGACCAGTTGGTGAAAGGTCTCATGCTTTCATTTGTTCTGAAAATAACTGAAAGCACAGTTTTGACAACAGAACACAAATAACTGTTTTGTTGAGTGCCTGCTGCTTGCTGACAGGCCAAGGTTTCAGTGGAGTTGAGATGCAGGCCGCAGCTGAGTAAGCCAGCAATAAGGCTGTGCAGGCAAACAGGAAGCATCAGTGCTGTGGTGGCTCAGCAGTGGAACTCCAGGCTGTACGTCATCTGGTCCATCAGCTGCTCAGCTGAGATGGGCCGGCGGGTGCGGTGTGGTTGTGGTTATGTCATGCCTCTGGAAGGCTGAAATCTTGCATGTGCTGCTTGAACCTAATTTGTAGGATATAAAAAGTATCTCTATTGTGTCTGGTAAAAGCATCTTTTTTTTTCTATTTTTTTTTTCTTCTTCTGTTTTCTTTGGCTTTGTATGCTACGTTGCTTACCCACAGCTTGAGTGTTGGTCTCCTGCAACTCACAACTGGGCAGTGAGTGTATGGGAAGTCACCAGCTGGCTCTGACTGAACTCACGGGGTCTGGGAAGTGCTGGAAATGCATGGGGCTTGAAGATGGCTCAGAAAACTGAGTTATTGCTGGCTGACCAAGTATTACAAGTGAAGGATCTGCTGGCAAACTCCAGAAATTCTGTATTTATTTCTATGGGAAAAGGGTATAAAATCATGTCTGTAGCATCTGAACTTGAGTATAAAATCATGTCTGTAGCATCTGAACTTGACTTTTGGCAATAAACAATTGCCTTCAGAAATAAGTATTTCTTTAAATGTGTTTTTACGAGCTCTAATAGCTTTGAAAGTTTAAATGATTGCCTTTTACTCAGATTGCTCAGAATGTAGTATCCAAATCCCCAGTGAGTGAATGTTATCAAGTGCAAGATGCATTTGTGAAGCTGCAGGAGACAACCTGCCGCTAAGATTCTAAGCCAGTCTCGGAGTTGCATAAATCTACTTTACTAAAATTTAATTTCTTAGTCAAAATATTGTAGAGGTATTGAAAGGTATTTTTATCTATGGAAAAGTCTGTGTGTGGACTGTCAAGGCAATATCACACACAGTTATTCTGTGAGGTGTAGGAACCTTAAGTAGCCTGACTCATGGCTGTTAAGGGATAGATTAAAAAGGTAGTCAGACTGCATCTGTTTCACTTGTTCCATCATCCTGTTTATAAAAAATGCAGAAGTAAGTTGCAGCTGCCAGTTGTGAGTATTACAGACAACCCAAAATTTTAGAGACTTCAACATCTTGTGCTGCCTGAAGTAGACCTAAACCATCCTAATAGTCCCACGTGCTTGAGAAGTGGATCGCATGCTGTCCAGGGCTGATGAACACGGCGGGCTTCTTTCTGAACTTAGCTGAGGTCAAGTTGGTAGAGTTTTTGTAGAAGAGCCAGGAAGTATTTTTGTCCTGTGTAGCAATTGCCTCTCCTACTGACAATGTAGAAATTACATACTTGCATGTCATCTAAGTGGCCTAATTAGAGATCATCTCAATAGAGGGGCTCATTCAGTTCATTTAAAAGAGTAGTTGGAGGAGTTTGCAAAGCATGCCGTCTGTAGGATTACTCAGTGATGAGTGCATTCACCCTGGAAGTGGGATATCAGCTCTTCCTAGCACGAAGGGAACACACTGATCTCATATGGCAGGGGACATCCATGGTGCCAAGAAAACAACCACATTTTCTCTTAAAACAAGTGGAACTGCCAGGGAGTACCAGCAGAACTGTGTCCTGTGTGGCACCAAAGGCCTTCCGTTGAGAAGGAAGGAGGTTCCAACAGCCACTTCATGCAGCAGGTGTTGTTTATACTTTGTGTTAAGAGTGACGAAATAACGCGTGAGCCATGTGGAGCGTAATGCTTCTGGAAGCTCCAGCTATTTCTGTCGCTAGAGATGAGCTAATTACTGATCAACACGAAGGTATTATCACTGTCTAACTCCGGTTTTGTTCACTTTGAATAACATGAGCTTATTAAGGTGTTGACATTTAAATGTGTAATCGCTTAACCATTACATTTTTGAGGTAATCTAAGATCTCAAGCAATGTTTCAGATTGATTTTTTTCCTGCTAAGTACTTGTATCCTGGGGAAAGAAATGTCAACCACTGAGTTCTATCTAATTGCCAAATTCTCTGTAGATTAGTCTGATTTCTTGTAATTAGCTACCCTGCATTCTGGCTTCTACTTCTTTCTCTTTCATGACTCTTAGTGAGACTTGAATAATACTTGGCTAGTAGCAATTTCCTCACTAGTGAAGCTTCCTGTCCTTGCTGTGGTCAAGACTGAAGTTACACCTCACTAAGCATTTTCCACTTTGAAGTGGTACTTGACTTAGCGCATCTCTGGAACACTGCCATCTGGGGAAGCCTGTCACTTCCCACTGTGTTAAGGGCACAGAATAGCAGCATATCTTTATTCTTAAACAAGTGCTCTAGGAGCAAACTGAATACTACCTCACTGATCTGGCATCAAAGAAGAAATGAGTGACATGGGAGCATCTGGCATTACCTGGTCAGGCTTCAGTGCGTTGGTTTAGGTGTAGTAGGGATTGCCACCAAAGTAGGTCTTAAAATGCTGGCTTCAGTACCTGCTCACCAGTAGTGTTATTGATCAGGATGACTTCTCCAGATACCTATTTTACTGGGGGGGGGGGGGGAAAACCAAAAATTTCTGTTCTTACAGGATTGGGTAGCTATGTCTGAATTGCAGTTTGCTATAGCACTTCTCATGGAAATACTAAAGCAGCAAGTTGTGTGCACTATGACTTGAGCTGGAAGTCTTTTGACTAGCCTCCTGAGGAAGCTAAGAGCGTCACACCAGCACTCTTTTCCAAGAAGTTAATGTGCTTGGAAACAAACCACAGCCAGTTTTATTCTTGCATTATAGGGTAAGATTATCTTTCAGTTTTATTTGCAAGATACTTCCAGGAGCTGGGAATGGGAGCTAAGAAAAGCAAATCTGTCATATGGGATTTAATTACTTCGTTATACATGGGTCTTCACTTTTATAAGAAAAATCTTAAGTCTGAAAACCAATGTTTTCAGTAGTATTATCAGCATGTAACACAACAGCACTGAATCATTAGAATAATACATTATAGTTAGTTGCATTTTTTCAGGCACTAAAATGGGAGTGATTGAGTGCTGGAATAAGCTCCCCCAGAGATAATTAACTTCAAGCTTAACTGGACAAGACCTTGAACAACTTGAGGCTCTGTAATTACCCTTGCTGTGAGCCGGAGGCTGGACTGGAAGACTTACAGAGGTCACAGGCAAACCAAAGTTTCCCTGTGATTCTTTGATTTGAGCAGCACAAACAGTTGTTAGCTGTACGTGAAGACTTGGAGATTGTTACCTCGACAGGGGATTCTGAAGAGCTACCTAGCGTGATGGTTCTGTCTTGTTATCTGATGTGCCGCTGGCTGTTGGCCTGCTTTACAGTTTTTGAGACACACTGAGTTACTCTGAGTCATTAATTTGACAGGCTGCTGCAGCAAGTGTTCATACCAGAAGCTGATCAAAGTGCACAGATAGCTGTTGCCCAGCTGGAAGCCCTCAGTGGCTGGTGTGATCACATTCTGCAGGTGTGCAGTGACTAGTTGTGGCCATCTTTTGCAGGCAGCAGGTGCTTTCACGAGCCTTGTGCAGGTGCCGCGTATCCTGCCGCGTGTCCAGGGGTGAGTCCAGCTCTGCCGCAAAGACACCCAGTGTACAGCTGACACCACCAGGCTTACTGCTTCAGAGCTAATTAGTTGTTGGGGTGTGACAGCTCTCTGGAATCAATGGCATGTCCTCCTGCAGAGTGTTGCCTGTGGGATGAGTAAAGGGAACCAAAGAAGGTTGAGTCTTCTCTTGTGCGTTCAGTTGGTCAGCTAACTTCTTGTTTCCTGTGCACCTTTTTCAAGTGTGTAGGTATATAAAAAAGACAGTTCTCACCAAAAGTGTTGAGCACAGCAGTAATATTAGCTTCAGGGTCTTTCTACTAAAAATAGAGTAGTAACTTTGGGTATTAAGTAACAGATGCTTACTGAAACTCAGGAAAAAAAATGCAGTATTAATTACTTTGAGGATTTAGTGGCACTCCCATTCGATTCTACCTGTGAAGTCAGTGGCATGACTTATTGTGAAGAAATAGTTATGTACAGCTTTAAAGAACCTATGCTTTAAAATGCAACATTATCTTGAAGAGTGGTGTGCAAAACCAAGCTGTATATATTAATTGGCTTCAACGGGCATTGAATGTGAATTCAGAAAATGCTGTTGAATGTATTGTATGAATTGTAGTATTTGCATAAATATTTACTGATGCTGCACTTCTGCAGTTAAAATTGAAAAATAACCAATTTGTGAGACTTGGATTTACACTGAGTATCAATGGGTAGAAGAGTAGGGACTGAAGTAAAATGAAGTGGATTTTGTCATCTTCTTACTACCTAAAATGCAGCTTTTGTTTTTTGCTTTATTACTCATTTAATTAAAAAAAAATTGTAATAATGGAATTCATGACTGTGTTCTAACATGTGAAAACCTCACTGCAGTCCATCAACATTAGGAATTTGCACAACACTAATTTTGGTAAAGTTTAAATGTAATTGAGCTCTAGACTTGGTAGGCCCTGAAAGAACACCTTCGTTAGATTGAGTGAAATTGTTCTCTAACTTGCAAATTAAGCTCTACTAGAGTTTTCATGTGTAAATTAAACCCGTTATGCTTGTGCACAATGAGAAGACAGTGTTTTAGGGTAATACCCTGTCTGTGTTAACAGGAGCTTGCTGATTCAAGGCGTTATACCCAGATCTTGGTGGGTTTGCTGAGATAATCCAGTTGGTGCTTTTGCTGCCAGATGGACAGAATGAAAATGTCATGAACCCTTTTCTGAAACAGATTGTCCTTCTGCACTTTGAATGCAGGGTGCATAAATTGGTGCTGAAGCCACCTATTTCCCCGGATAGTCTTGTTGGGAGGAGGCTAGTGGAGTCACATTTGTTTGGGAGGTTTGAGAATGCTTCTTGTAGGGGCATTGGGATAATTCCTTCGGTGGAATGTGATGCCTTCTTGATCGCGGCTGTAAATCAACCAACTTTCATTCCTTCTTATTCTTCTGAGCCTCCAACACAGTTAAAAAATTAGATGAAATTTTGGAAATGGGAGAAAAGGCTGTTGGATCTGAACAAAATCTTGCCAGCTGTGCCCAAAGTGAAGCCTTTGACAGTTGCAATGTAAGGTAAAAGTAACATCTGTTACACCTGCAACATCTGCCATCATACTGGCTTGGTGCAGTATCACGGCTAATTCAGATTTCCTTTTTCCTCACCTGGCAAGTCAAGATTAATTTATATTACTCTGTATGCTCTAGGGGAAATAAGCCTTGCTTTACACCCAAAGAAGTGACTGAAAAGTGATTAGTTTTCCAGAGGAGTTAGGGAAAACCTAATATGGAGCCTGTTACTCAAGGTGGATATTAGGAAAATATTCTCTGAAAGAATGATCAGGTGCTGGAATGGGCTGCTCAGGTAGATGGGGGAGTCACCATCCTTGGAGGTGTTCAAGAAACATTTAGATGGTGTGCAAAGGGACATGGTTTAGTGGGAAATATTGGTTGTATGTGGATGATCTTGAAGGTCTTTCGCAATCTTGGCAATTATATGATTCAGACCAGATACCATCTTCCAGGAAAGTTCTGGGAACTGAAATGGATGCATGAAAACATCATCTTACTGTCCCGTAGTTGAAAAAGAAATAAAACACTTTGATTTTCAGGGAAAACAGGAGGCAATTACTGTGATATTTTGTTGAACAAATTGAGAAACTAGGTATAGTTACATGCGTTGTAAGACTCATCCCTACTCTAAGAAGAATGTATGTATTAGGATGCATGTGAAAGTCAAGAGTAATGAGAGTAGAGATTGATTTTTCTGTTATGAATTTTTTGTCATTTAATATTTATTAATATTTAATATTAATATTAATTCTATAAAAGCAGGGAAGTAAACGCCATGAGAGAATAGTTAGAAAAGTATTTACAGCATGAAGAGTCAACTAAGGAACACTGGCACTGTCTCCTGGTATTAGAACTAGAAGGGACAGTCAACTAAAACAAGCAGGTGGTGATCTTTTTAAATCAAAGGAGCTGGTTCTTCACAAACTACAGAAGTGAACAGTGAATTACAGTCCTATACGCCATTGCAGTGTCCAGAAATTCACATGGATTCAAAGAGTGATGAGAAATTCATTAAGGGAAAACATGCTGGTTGAGGAGGGCTTTGAGCTTCAGCCTGCCTTGCTATGAGAGTACATTTCCCCTTGTGTAGCAGTGTACTGTTGTATTCTTTCCTAGGCCTCTGCTACTGTCAGAATGTAGATCCTGGGATGGATAGCCTCTGGCCTCTGTAGCATTACAGAGGCATTAATTTCTCATCCTTTTTGGTGAGAACTGGCTACAGAGTATATACTGTTCTTTAGAGGCTCCAATTTTCATTCCCTCCTAACCCTATAACAGTAGAATACAAGTTATGTAAATGCTAGAAAGTAAGTTCGGGAATGTTCCCAGGCACTGAAGGAATCTGGTGTAGAATAATCTTAGTCTCTTAATAAAGTCTCTCAATTTAAAAATGGGGTTATTTCACGTTGCCAACTGGGAAAGATTCGCGTCCTTACGCATTCTCAAATCATGTCCAAGAATGTTAGGATGCTTGTTGGCATAGGCCGGAACCATGCCAGAGACCATTTTAACAATTAAGCAATATAAACAGTTGCATTCCAATACCTAGGAGTGTTTCCAGGCATCGCAATTTGTAGTTCCAGCTTGAATATTGCATTCTATTCAGTTTGAAGTACTGAACAGAAAAATTTAGTAGCACAGTAGGACTTCTGTGTGACAGCCATAGTTCGTGTTCTGCCTCTTACAGGCACATTCTTTTTACTGATTTTTATGATCAAGGACAAAATGTTCCATTAGATTTCTAAGCCACCTAAATCTTGGAGGGGAGAGGGGACAGCACGGACATAGTTTGGGTTCATTGTAACTTGCCTGTCTTATTACCAGGAAAATCATCACAGTTGCTGCCTAGAATGAGGAACAAAGTTAAAAATTGCTTTGCTAAAAGGTGAAATGTAAAATCTGTGGTTTTTACTTTAGAAATAATCACTTGTTTTCTTTTCTAGACGATGTCTTCAGCTGTTGTTCAAATATATGCAGCAGATCGCAATGCCATGTGGTCAAAGAAATGCTGTGGTGTAGCTTGCCTTGTAAAGGACAATCCTCAGAGGTCATATTTTATCAGAATATATGACATTAAGGTAAGTTTTTCCTTTTCAGACTTTGTTCTATTCGTTCTCCATTTTTAATGGAATGATTTTAGGTGATTGCAGTTCCACTCTTGTACAGAAATCCTCAAATAAATGGCTGTTGTGAGCAGAGCACTGACTGCTTATTAATAGGCTTCACAGCTTTCTTATATTCCGAATTTGAATTATTTCATGGATATTATTTCATAGATATTTCATAATATAGATATTTGATCTCTTACAGATCAAATAAAGATCAGATACAATTTTCTTATAGCTTGCAGAAGTAGTTCTCTGCTAATCAGATTTGTGAGACTAGTGAAAATTCACATAGTGTCACTGATACAATTAGCTGTGATAACTTTAGCAGGTACTGCTAGCATTAGTACTTTGGCTTGTAGTAAAAAAAAGATGCTGTGTTCTGTAGGGATGAAGACAAGAGTCTTTTTTTTTATGGTTAACATGTTTGTGCATATGAAAACTTCAGAGTAAATATATTTATTTAATATAATTTCCCACAGTATGTAGTTTCATATGGAGACCTCTGTCCTATTCTATTATTTCTCTCAGGACAATGGGAGTTAGGAGCTTACGTGTTCCAAGATGCATTTTCTTAATAAAATAATAACACTGTAAAAAATATCCTACTGAATTCCCATTCCTTCTTTAGCTAAGAGCTCAGTACCTGTCAGCATTTACTCTCTGAAGTCATTCAGGAAAGCCAATTGGCAGTTCCATTTGAGATTTGGTCAATTAGTTAGACTTGGTAAGAAACCTGTCACTTGGGTGCTAAGCCATAATTCCATTTAAATATCTAGAAGATCTGAAAGTGAGGTTTTTGCTCCCTTGAAATTCACTGTTTTTCTGGTCAGTCTTGAAAAGGTAACGCTGGTGGAGGTTTCCTTTGTTTTTACTCCTATTAACACTATTTCACTGCTATCACTGGTCAGTACTAATGCTACCAGTATAACTATTGCAGGATTATGGAACTTCAAGTATGTTTTTTAAAATATGGAAGAATTAGAACAGAAGGTAGAATGATGAAATAGTTTAATTTCTCCACATGTTCCAATATACTTGGACTGAGTTCACTCTTGGGTAAATGGCAAATGCTCAACAATATGCAGCTTCAAACTCTTGATAGGTTCTATTATGAAAAAAGCTAAACTGCAGTTTGTCTCCAAGTGTTTCAAACTTACGTTGTTTTGCCTATTTTTTTTCCAGGATGGAAAATTATTGTGGGAGCAGGAGCTGTACAATAACTTTGTATATAATAGTCCTAGAGGATATTTTCATACCTTCGCTGGAGATGTGAGTCTCAGCATCTTTGAATACCTACCTTAGAATGCCTTTTATTTGAATGGTAGCTTCTAATAATATAATGAAGATTTCCATTTCATTCTGTAAATTATTTAAGTGCCATATCACTTGTCCTTTTATACTTATTGGAAGAACTTTGGATTTCAGCTAGAAAAATCAATCCATTAAAGAAGTACCTTTTACATTTCTGTTTTATTTCAACTCCCATTAATAGTGAAATTGTTTTGACTTAGGTGATATTTACGATGATCAAATAAATTTTCCTTCCTTCACGTTTGATTTCAAGCTACAGGATTTTCCTCAAATTTGTTAGAGTATGAGCTGTAGAAATCTGACTGGGAGGCT
The DNA here is from genome assembly GCF_019232065.1 of Centrocercus urophasianus. NCBI lineage: Eukaryota > Metazoa > Chordata > Aves > Galliformes > Phasianidae > Centrocercus > Centrocercus urophasianus. Next base: position 20,553,423 of record NW_024884697.1, read on the forward strand.
GACTTTCTTAGTTTAGAATGTTTCACGCTGAGCTGTGTTCTTCCAGACTTACAATGGTGATTTTTTTTTTTTCTGATTATATCTTCAGAAGAGTAAGAAAACATGTAAGAAGAAAGTCTTTGTAACACTTTCTTAGTCATGGGTGAGGGGATGTATTTTTTTTTTTTTTAGACATGTCAAGTTGGTCTTAACTTTGCTAATGAAGAAGAAGCGAAACTATTCCGCAAAACAGTAACAGATTTACTTGGACGACGGCAGAGAAAATCTGGTAAATATTCAGATTAATCTTAAATTTGGGACTGTTTCTGTTTTTCTAAGGGGAGGCGAGAAATTATTTGTGTCTGAAAATGGCTGGAAGGTTTTCCTGCCATTTATATTTGTATTTATATTTATTTATATTTAGAAGTAATTGTGTTACAAAAGTATAATTCATCTCTGTTGTGCAAAAATATCTTTTGTGAAATAGCTTGATGCTCCTCTTGCTGTAAGTTTCCTAGTAAGCTGGGGCTCGAAGAATGCGGTGTTTGAACATACAGAACAGAAAGAAACAAAGGGTAAATAACCTATCAGTGGGAACACAAGAAATCTTCCTGTAAGCTGTTTTCACATTTGATTAAACCCTACTTTAGCTCTGGGCTGTTTGCGCTGAATTTGTTTAAATTCAGCCCAAGTGGGTTGTAACAAAGATTTTTACCATCTGGTATGTTCAGCAGTCCATGTGAATGAATTATTGGCATTGGTCCAGCGCTCAGAAAAATATCTTTTATTCAAAACTAATAATCTTGATAAGACACAGTGTACCTAAATTGTCCTTAGCAGTCAGAAGCACAGTGTGCATTTTGCCAGTTTCAGCAATGCCTCAGGAACATAATCAGTGTTTCATAGAGAGCTCAGGCTTCTTCCGGATCTTCTCTTGGTCGTTTTCCATTGAACTCATAAACAACTTGCTTGTCTGATGTTCATATGACCATGAAGAGTGAGGTGATAAAAAAAAAAAAAACAGGTTTGATGCACATGGATGGGATCAGGCTTGCAATAAGCTGTAGCATGTCTCAGCTACAGGATACTTTTCTGTTGTCTATTTTGGGATTGAATTGTGCTAGCAGTGCAGCATAGACTTTTGTAAAGGGAGGAATCCCTTGGAGTAGCATCCTTGCAAGTATTTCATTCAGGTGAAGTGGCTCAAGCACAGAGCGTTTGTTCCAAACCTTGGTTGGCTTGTTTAAGACCATCTCTGCTTAGAATATGTTTACAGGATTTTTGAAGAGGTGGCATTAGTGTGTGACATCACTGGAGTAAAAGTAATCTTGTATTAGCTTGCATCTCCTGTTCTTGAAATTTCATGCAATTACACTTCTAAAACACAGCACTGCAGTGCACTGTGACTTGGAAGAAGGCAAATACATATTTGCGTTCTTGGCCACAGCAAAATTTGTTTGAGAACAGTGGTTCAAGCAAACCTCCTGTTCACAAGAGGTTCTGCGTGGAGATTTTCTTGTTTCATCTTTGAGCAAGTAGTGTTGGCTTGTGTGTTCAAGTTCATGCCATAGGATGAGTTTACTCCTTGCACTCTTTAGTGTTTCTTAAAGGTAAATAACTTTATCCCCAAAAGCTTATAACTTGAAAACAACTTTAATTTTAAAAAAATAAATATATAACAACTGATTTTTTTAGTTAAGCTACCAGATGGAGTTGTGTATTTCTCATTGATTGGACGATATCTGGTTGTGCTTATGTAATAACAGGCTTTGCATTTGCCCAAATCAAAACTGATTTGTTGATGGAGTGTGTGTATGCATTTAGTTTTATCTAAATGCCTATATAAAAATAGATAATATGTATAACATACATCATTTAGGCTGTGCACATTTTCATATAAATTATTAGATATAAATTGTGTGCATGTATCTAACACATTGTAACTTCTAAAGCTGAGATAGTAATTTGGCTTTCTAACTTTTTTTTTTCCTGTTTAATGGGATTTTTACTCCCATTCCTTCCAAAATGTGTCATTTCGTGGTAGTGGCACCTGACATGCTTTCTAGTGAAATAAGTACTCTGTGGCATCACTTTGCAAGACCTGAATGGCTTAACAGGCTGCTAGAAGAATTTCTAGGAGTCTTATGGAAAGCTCATGTTATTGGAAGGTAACAAGAACAGCAATTCTGCCTCAGGAGAGCTGTGTCTGTATGCTGACACAACTGTACCAAAGGTCATCAAACAGCTGTAAGAAAAGGCAGCAGTATTCTGCTCTTCCTCTCTTGGAATGAAATGTGTTCCGGTATACAGGAACTCCTGAGTCAGTGTATCTGGAGCTCTAGAGGTAAAAATATGGGTTCAAGTAGAATGTGTAAGACTTTACAAATACTAAATATTCTATAGAGGGGTAGAATGAGGAAGAAAGGGCAGAGAAAGAATTCTTTATGCAAGATCCTCATCTTTTTAATATCAGGCTGATTTTCATCTAGTTAAATTCTGATTAAAATAAAATCAAGTTCTTAGCCTTAGATTAGGAAGAAATTAGAATAATTAGTTAATTTCTCTAGTATACTTACTTAAATGAGTCTCTCCATTTACTACTTCAGCAGACCCCAAATAGCAGGGTGAGCAGTGTTTCTCCACTCTGCGAGCACAGTACATTCATACTTCTGGTATATCTTAATACCATTAATTTTATGTTTATCATCTTGCCTTCTAAATGCTAACGTATGTAAACACACAAGTATCCTCTCCACGTACTGAGAGAAATTTGCCTGATTGCTAAATGCCTTTCAAAAGCAGGTTTCAATTTTTGTCTAACTTTTACAAGCTTGTAGCTCATGGCTTGGAGCTTCTTCCAGCCTTCTGAAAGCATCTGCTTCTCCAACAAGCTTTTAGCTCCTGATGCCCCTGCTAGTGCACTTCGAGCTTAATACTGAATGCAAACAAGTTTTCACTTGTTTGCTTACTTTTTACATGCGGATGAGAGCATTTTCTTAGGCATGGGCAACTGGTGAAGTTGATCAGTAGATATCTCCATCTTCAGTCAGACCTCTTGTCAGGTTACCAGCATTTCGGAAGAGGAGCTGTTATTTCTAGTCTGCAGTGGAAACAGCAGAAAAACAAATCCAGTGTCTTTTGGCCACAATTATTCTTATCTGTACCCAGCAAAAATTGCAGGAAGTGTTTAAAATGTGTTGTTTTGTTCTCCAGTGTTTTATCTCTTGAGCTCTTTCTCCTCATGAAAACTATAATAGTTACCATGATTTGGCGCAAAGCCACTCAACTTTTCCTATGAATGCCTACTGCTTTTGCCAGTTTCCCATTCTTTGCTAAACGACCTGCCATCAATCCTGTGCTTTCCTTTTCTGCTGTTGATACTTCTTGGATAGGACTGTGATTAGGCTCCAGAAGTTGAGCAGGCTTTTTCAAATTCCAACAGAAGTGTTTTCTTAGCCTGAATATTCAAAGAAGAGAATGTGTCTGGAAAACTCTATGGGTTAGCAGTTTTTCTGAAACTTGTGAAGAGGAATCTGTTACAAATTCATTTTAAGCTCTTAAGGGAGGCCCTACTAGATTCAAGACCTGAAAGGAATGTAGTGTTTTCCGTATAGAGCCGTGGTTTTTGACGAGATGAGGTGATAAACTGTCAAAAGTCTTCTGAATGTCTGTGTAGGTACACAAATAGTGTATGTGCAGCTGTGTACTGGTTTTGTTCAGCTGTGTACTAGTTTTTGCTCTAGACTGTGCTTTGAAGAAAGATTGCAGGATTGGTAAATCCTGTTTGAAGTGGATAGAAATGAATACTAAGTGAGGGAAGGCTCCTTCAAAGAAGAATTTACTGTTACAGGCTGAGAGCACTGAGGTATGAAATGCCTACAAATACATCTTAAATTGTTAAGCCAAATTCTTCATGGTCTTTGAAATGGTGTGGCTTTGTGAATAAAATATCAGTGTAAGGATATCTGAATTCTGTTCCATGTTGTTACTTTTCAGTAACAGGGGAAGTGTTTTGCGCCTCTGTATCCTAGTGTCTTCATGCTAACAAAAATAATTGTGAAGTACAGATGCTTTTGTGGAAGAACATTACTGTATCAAAATGTTCATTGTATTTCCACATAAAGCAAATAAAGTGAAAATCGTGAAGCATAACACTTTAAAGAAAAAAAAATCTTAACTTTGCTGGGTTGTACCAAAACAGCTTCTTTTTGAATAGTTCACCTTAGTTTGGAGTCAGAGTATATGAAACAAACTCAGTGGCTGTTTCCTACTTCACATCAACACACATGATCTAAAATGGGTTTTTACAGGTCTCTGATGCTTAACGTGTTTTTCCAACTGTTCAACAGGTAGGCTTTAAAGATGTTTATAGGTTAAATCCTATATGTTTATAGGTTCAGGATCACTGAAAGTGTCAAGGGAAAGCAAAGAATGTAGAATGTATTTCTGTTGTGATATCTATGAATAATAACTCTTTTTCTTTTTCAACAGAAAAAAGACGAGATCCACCCAATGGTAAGTTTTTTGCACGAACCACTGCATTTTAATTTTTCCTGCTACTGTCAATTATGGCTTGTATGTAGCTTTGTTTTGTACTTGTTCAGGATAGTCATGTGGTAGCAGAAGCAGTAAACTCATATTCTGGAGGTTGCTATATTTGTTTTGTTTCTGTTCTTTGGTATTTGTTTAGTTGTAGCTGGAAGATTTGTGGCTTTTTAGCTGGCGTTTGTAAAGAATGTTTTTGGAGAGGGTTATGATTTTCTGTGAATAGGACAGAGGCCCTTCAGCTGAAGCTGTGAAGAAGGCTTTGTACCTTTCATTTACTGCTTAGCCTTCAAAACATACCTGTGAAGGGTAACTATACAAAACTTAGCTGAAATTAAAAGGTAGGCTGTTTTTTCTAAAGGTAGGCATGGTCATGACAGTTTTCATAAAATATCTGTAAAATTTTAACTGCTGATTCTGACTGACCTTATAACATAGCCTTCTGGTAATATGTCGTATGCTTGTAAATGTTGATCTTTTTTCCGTGAGAATGATTATGGTTAGAATATTTGAATGTATTTGCCTTGCATTTCACTGACATGAAGAAACAGATTTCTCAGGACATCCTGATGAAATTTACAGAAATAAAAAGAATGTATTGGTGTGATCCCAAAATTTTACCATCTTTTCTTAAGAGCAAGAGAGAGATGCTCATCAATTAATATTGGAGTCTTTGATCTAATTATGCTTCCAGCCTGAAACTAAAAAGAGATTTCTCCCATAGTATTTCAACTAATGCCTGATAGGTTACTGTTTGAGCAGGGATATCACCAACTAACCATGTAGGGACCCAGAACCCTGTACTGCCTGAGGAGATCTGATTTTTGGGTGGTCCTGTGTGGAGCCAGGAGGTGAATCAGTGATCCTTATGTGTCTCTTCCAACTTGGGATTTTCTGTGATTCCAGTCTTGGGTTTGTTCTAACTGAGACATCTAAACACCTCAGTCAGTACCAAAAGAGATAATCCTGAACTAATCCTTATGGGAACTACAGGTGTCCTGTATATCCCTCGTGCAGAATACTTCTCAAAGAATGAACATGCCTTTTTCATACATATTACATTCTGAGGAACTTTGGTCAGTAATCAGTTTAGTCCAGGCTTTTTTTTTTTTTTTTTTGTGTACCTTCATTCAACAAAGACTGGCTTCTTACTTCTGAAACAATTGTACTAATACCAACCTGTGATTATCTAATAGCTACTCTGAGCTATAGGAATGTTTTAATTGTTCATTGTCTTGAGCAACATCTGTTTTCTCTCACCTAAAAAGTTCTTTCCTGATAGCAGCATAAAGGAAGAAAAACAGTGATGGTGATGATATAGTTCCACCTACCACAGCAAATTTAGCCTTGGAGTCTCTACTCTAAGAGCTGACCATCAGTAATGCAAGTAGTTTATTTTCTGGTGGTGATTGGAATAAAGGAAACTAAACTTGTGAAAACTCCATGCCTAAAACAGTCTCAATAATTCATCCAGTCAGACCTTTGCCAACAAAATGTTTTTGAATAAAAAATTCAGTTGCATTCATTGATCTTCCCCGTTTATCCTGAATATTTCTTGAAAGACACAGAATATTCACAAGTTTGCTTGGTTTTTCAGGTTTGTAATCACTATTCAAAGCTCTCAGTGTTTTAGTAGAATGTTCTTGCTGGGACATCCTCTGCTCTTTTATGATCTGCCTACCTTCCTTTTCTGATGCTGTGAAGTGCTCTAATGCCAGGCTTCCGTGCTGGCACTTCATGGCCTCTGTAGCATCGGGTGAGACATGCTGAGGGCACAGGTCATAGCCTCAGTTGGTTCTGGCCTACAGGCAGCTCATTTCAGCATTTGGACCAGGTTACAGAGATATGTACCATCCACGTATAACTGGAGGGGTGGGAAAAAAGGCCCATCTGTTATCAGGGCAGATGTTTTTTCTTTTATTCTCCATATGCAGTGAAATTCTACTAGGGGAAAAAAAGATTGAGGAGTCTGCTTTTGTTCTATATATCAGTATGAATATATCAGTTAAAACTGAATAAAAAAAGCACAGTCATATTTATGTGCTCCTATAATTCATGCTTTGAAGTGCTGTGGGGAATTTTATTCTCATGGTGCTTTTTTGCCTGGATGTTCTGTATATGTTGAAATAAATGGGGAGTTGCCCAGAAAAACGCTCTTATTTTTTGTATGACGTTTTCAATGGTACAGATTTAAGACTTTTTTTTTTTTTTTTTTTTTTTAGAATTGCAGGATTAAAATCAAATTGGCATTAAGAGTTATGTAAAATGTATTAGCCTGTAATTTCCTGGGATTTATGTTCTACTCATTTGTTATTACTAGGTCTCTTCTTGCAAATAAAGAGGACTTACTGTGGTTGAACCAACCTCGCAGTGAAGTTCTGGATGAAATAAGCATTTGTCAGAGATCAGGTTTTGAGAGGATCTTTAAGAACCGTGTGGAAAAATTTTGTTTCAGCTGTTAAGTAGTTTGCATTTATTGTAGAGCTGTCTGTAGTCTGAGACAGATGTCCAGAGAAGTTCTGAAATCAGAAGAATTTCTTTAGACATTCTATTTCAAAATGTTCTGTACCACATTTTCTGGAGCCCCCTCTGAAGATGTCACAGATGCTGATGTCATTGGATGCCTGAGGCTACTGTACTGTCAAGTACTTCCTAATGATGAGCTCTATATGCCTCTCTCATCTTCACTTATTGAGCTGTCTACACCTGACGGGGAAAATGCATGTGTTTTGATGGGAAAAATTTTGTTGGATATAAATATGGCAGTTCTAGAAGAAGACATTTCTTTCCAGAGTTCTTTTATCCCTCGTGGGAATCTAAGGTCTAAGCCTGATGGTAAGAATAACTTTAATCTAGAGGAATTTACTGTGATCTCTGGTGTGAATGTTAATATCAAAGAATTCGGTATCCATCCTTAATTTGAGCTCAGTTGAATAAAATTTCATTTTGCAAATGGATGCTGCTTTGCACTTGTTAGAACCAGTTCCATTCAGAACCAGTTCCATTTAGTTTTGAGTTTTACATGGATAAAGGTACATTTTCAAGGGCTAAACAAGGGCTGAGTTGAAAAGGATATAAAACAATTGCAAGCAGTGTTCAGTGCAAGGGTATGTATTTCTTCTTGAATGTCAGTATAGCCTTTGAAAAGCTACAAATATAATTGTCTTAGGGAGAAGGTTTGATATTGGTAAATAAAGTGAATATGAACTCCTATAGTATTTTTTTTCTTTTTGAATTTAAATGAAATTTAAACCCTAATTTTGCAGTTTATCCTGCAGGTTTACTTAACCTAACGTGAAGTTCTGGCTTGATAATATTTAACAGTCGGTCAAGTTAGTGCAAACTTGAAGTGTAATTTTTACAACAAAGTGGTGCATAGATATGAGTGGTCAGTTAGTAGTTTTGCATTCTGTCAGAGGACAGCTGGCTACATCAGAGCCTCTCTCAAAGCATTTCTGCATAGCAGAAAAGATTAGAGAAATTTTGTTCTGCATTTCACATGCAATTTCACAAACTTGTCCTCTAAGACTGCCAGGGGAATGTAGGAGTTGTCATATGCTTTAAAATGAGTTTTGTCTAACCCAGTATCTTGTTTCTGTTTGTGTTTCGTAGTCTGGCCATTACTAGATGCTTCCCCTTGAAGTGTTACGCTGCAAATGTCAGATAATTTATCTGTCATATTGTCTGCTTCTCTTTTCAGGCTGTGAAAGCAGCTTGTTGGTGTTTCTGGAATGCCTAGGATAACTCTGAATAATCCATATAAAACACGCTTACAAAAAAATAATATCAAACTAAGGTTCTGATTCTCTTAACTCTCTGGGGTGTTTTTTATCACGTGCCCAGTAAAGCTGGATGTGTGAATCGTGTTCTCGTTGATTGGCTAACCAGTACTGACTGACTCACAGAGCATGCTTTTCAAAGTGGCCCTGGCCAAACTGCTCTTAGATAGACTTGCTTGGTTTCATCTGTGGAAGAATGAGATTATTTATTCTTTTAGTAGGTTTCTTTGAATATACACATATATGCACATACACACACATGAAAAAGGAATAGATTGCCCCATAGTGTTTAATTCTCACTTATGTGAGAAAAGTTACCTTCTGTAAAAAAAAAAACTGTGGAAAATGCCCTAGGGGTGTTTATATGCTGTTATTCCAAAAGTAACACAATACTGGAACGTTAAAATTGGCTGAATGTTTGTTTACTTTGTTTCTGTTGCTTTTGCTGTCATGAGCTTTGTTTCTCATCTGAGACTTCGATTATTTTACAAACCCATCAAAGAATAAGAAATCCTGTATAGCTCTGTCATTCCTGTCATACCTTTGAAGATGACAATGTTCCCACCTGATGCTTAATAAGCAAAGATAAAAACATGTACTGTGTTTCCAGGGGAATTGCACACTAAGTATTGCTGTTTGTGGCATACACTTTTTCAAATCTTGTCTGGGACGATGGTAATTACGTTGGCACAGTGCATGGCTGTAACTTAATCCCTCATTTCAGGCGTTCTATGCATGTGTGAAAACCCTTTAATTTAGAATTAATTTATTTGCCAATTTTGCAGGAATTGAATTCTAGCTTAAGAAATTTTGTGCCATTGCTCTGCTCTAGGAATACCCTTTTTTTCTTCAGCAAATGGCATTGTTCGTCATGATTCTACATCCAGAACCCAGTCAGATGCATGTAACACATACAGCTGTGGGTGCAGTACGAGCATCTAGCCACACGTATGCACAAAAATATGTTCTTAATTAGAAGTTAAATATGGCTTTATTGAAACAGTAGTAAAAGTCCTGCTCTTTGTCTTCACAGGTCCAAATCTACCAATGGCAACTGTTGATATCAAAAACCCAGAAATTACAACTAACAGATTTTACACTCCGCAAGTCAACAATATTTCATATACCAAAGAAAAGAAGAAAGGAAAAACTAAAAAGAGAAGGTTGACGAAGGCAGATATTGGAACACCATCTAACTTCCAGTAAGGACTTATTTTGGAGGTTTTGTCATTTATGCATGCGAATATGCAGGACTTACATGTGTGACTGTCACTGTAACCTGAACTTGAGTGAATGCTAACTGGCATTCTGTGGGATTTAAAAGCAAGTTAACTTAAACACATGGAGTTTATCTGCAATAAAAAGTAACTTTTTGTCTTAAAGTAATTTGATTAAGCTGTATTAAGATGGCTTGCTTAAGTGGTCAGCTCCGAGTAGATTCCTATTTCTTTCAACCTCACCAGTTGACTCTTAAACTCATTATTCCTACAGCTGTGCACTCTTAGCTGTTCTGTGTCAAACAAAATACACGCATAGGTCCTTACTTTCCATAACGGTGGAAGTGGCATAGCTGTATGATACCTGACTTTGTAAGCTTGGGTATATGGGTTCACACTCTATGTCTTGTGATGAAAGCATGCTGTGTGTATATGCTTTTTTAGGAACAGGTTGTTTTTTCTAGTATTTCATAGATATCTTTGTTCTTCTAGAATAGTTATCTGTTGTTCTAAGCTTCATTTTGAAAGTTGGTTTGGTCAGTTTACTGAGTTAACTGTTGTTCTTCTTAAATTATAATTTAAGCTTCTGCCTTTTAAAGTAAGTGCATTTATTTTGTGTATTTCTTTGCTGTGCTAAAGCAAGCAACAGAAATTTGAAAAGCTTGAGTTAGTCCAGGAGTGACAGCCTTGATGAAGTGTCGGAAAACCAGTGTGAGGTTTATATGCCAAATGAGCATCTTGTTTTTTCAAGCCATTATCTTGCACTGGTTCCACTGACATGCTTTTCCAGGATAAAATTCCATATAAGTAATGCCAGTATTAACAGTTACAGTAATGTTTTTGTAGTGTATTGAGAGACTCCTGTTACATAGTGGACAGAAGCAAAAGGAGAGAAGCTAAAATGCATCCCTGTTCAGATTGTGCTTAAACAATTCTGACCTCGACCATCTTTCTTCCTGACATGATTGTTGAAGTCCTGCATCTGTTAATGTCACTTACTACTGAAAAATGAAGAATGAGAAAGAGTGAGACATAAGGAAATGTGAACAGAGATTGGTAGCTGGTCACTGTTGTGGCTGTACTGATGCAGACTTCAGCATATGCAGATGGATTGTAGTTAATGATCTGTATTAGTTTCACTTAGCTCTGATGGGAATTCGTGGAAGGCTTGTGCAGGAGTGAAGACAAACAGGATTTGATGCTTTTGTTTATGTTTGTTGGGTTCTGACAATGGTGGAGCACTTCATGTGCATTCGTGAAATATTAAAGCAGTCATAGAAAAGCTGAGAATAAGATGATAAAATATTTAATGAAGTTCAAACAAAAGATAATTGTATTTTATGCCAGTATTTGTCTACTGGATAACATTAAGTGTAATTTCAAATTTTATGTGGTAAACCTTTGAAAAAGAAGCTTGGAAGTCTCTTGTTCCATGTTAAGTCTAGCTCAGTTTTGGATAGCGTGCACCAAAGTGCCATCATGCTATGTTAAATACTTGTAATTGCTGCTTTTTGCAGATATGTATGAATTAACTCTTGGTGGTGTTCAGGGAATAAACCGTTAGAATAAGTTGTGTGCAACTCGAGCTGTGATACTGGTGAAGACCAACATTCACTACTGCCCTTGGCAGGATGAAGTTGCAGTCAGCAGATAAAATGATTGAATTGCTTCTGCTAGTCAGATGTGGACATGTAGTGTTTTGAGAAACAAGCAAAACAATGAAATTATGCTTATGCTTAATGTTAGTATAGCTTGATACTATAGCTTGATACCCACTCTTTAGGTATTTATAAGCAGTGATGACATCTCTTTTTGTCTTCTCCTGACTGAGCAGGCCCAGGTCTCTCAGCCTTTCCTCAAAAGGGAAATGCTCCAGACCTCGAATATTTTACCACAGCAAAACTAGCAGAGGAATCTAGATTTCCACTTGATAAAAGTGGAGAATAAAATAAAATAAAGGAAGCTTTATTCTCTTCTCTACTATGGTGCTAAAGAGTTAAAAATACTTAGTGTCTAAAGAGGCTGAAGATAGAAACTAGTAATAATGCAGTTAATTGTGTGTCCTGTTTATCTTAGATAACAAGGTCCTTTTTACTCTGATTAAGTGGACTTTTCTGCTTTTTTTTTTTTTTTTTTTCCAGACACATTGGACATGTTGGTTGGGATCCAAACACAGGTTTTGATGTAAGTAATCTTAGTGTGTTGTTCAAGCTACTGAATGATGGAAGGCTGTAAGGGCTTTGTAATGCAAATTGTGGAGATAGGCATCAAATAATTTAGCTGCACATCAAAATAATTACACTTCTGTAATAAGGCACTCCAAAAATGCCTCCTATTTATTTCCATGGAAACTACAAGACATGCAAAGAACACAATACTGTTACAGGTTTTTTTCCTCACTGCAAGGATATTTTAGAAACTTCTCTGTCAAGCTCCTAAACGTATCTGACTTGCAGGTGAACAACTTGGACCCAGAACTGAAAAACTTGTTTGATCTATGTGGAATTTCAGAGGCTCAACTGAAAGACAAAGAAACTTCCAAGGCCATATATGATTTCATTGAAAAAACAGGAGGTGTGGAGGCAGTTAAAAATGAACTGCGCAGACAAGGTAGGCTTTGTTTTATTTCCACACAAAACTTTGTATGGTGTTTTTTACCGTAGGGACTTAAATAGAAGCTGTTGATGAGAAACTTGATTATCTTTTTTCTCTTTGAACTTCGTATTGCCTCAGATGTATTGGGTTTCATGTTTCTTTAGGCCATACTCCATGTAAAAATGTCCGTGTGTGACCCACGAGAGTACTTTCTCCGTAAGGGTAGGAGTGGTACCTGTGTCAGTTAAATAATGGCTTGTAACAGTGACTGCATGTGTATTTCATACAGGGGTTTCAGACTGCAAAAGTTGCACGTTTGTTTATAATTTTGATCTTCATGAATTTAAACTTTAGAAGCAATATTCTTGTTGTCAGTTATAGTGGAAGTACATGAGAGATGTGTGTGGTGCCAAGCATGTCTGCCCTGCCAGCACCGCAAAAGACAGAGACCTGTTCTTTAAGGTAAAACGTGTAAGCTTTTGAGCAGGAAGATCTGATTTCACGTTCTGACGCAAGGAAATTCTGAAATAAGCTTTTTCTTCCCTAGTCTTCGTATGTGGTCTCAGCTGATGCATTATCTACTACAGTATAGCAAGTTAATCTGAATATTAGGCTGTCAGTATAAAAGTTATAAATACTTGCCTACAACACTTCTCAGGAAAAACAGAAAATGGAATAATAATGCCATTGAAATGATAGCAGTCTGGATAAATAATTTGCATAGCAGAATAGTTAAAAGTTCAGGGTACAGTGACTTTGTTACATTTATTTCTAGGGCCCCCACGTTGGAGTGGTATGTACTTGAGCTGGAATCTGAGGATATGCTTTGAAATATTCATGCTGCTGTGTGATTTCTTTCCTGGATGAGAAACGTTAATCCGCATCTTTTTGACTGCAGTGCTATAAATTATGATCACAATGTTGTACATAAATTGCAAGCAAAATTTCAATTACAATCTTTTTCAGCAACAAATCTTCAGTTTCTTTATACAATCTTAACTCTATTAAATTAATTCTATTAAAATATGTACAAAGTTCTTGATCCCAACCTACTCATCTTGAGATTCGATTGAGAGGACTTGGCTTGGAGTCTTGCAACTAGCTTGAAATACTTCTAAAATGCCATTTTTGTTGTGTCTATTCAGGTTATGTCCACTTGCATGTATACAACTGAAAGAAATGCTGACTCATCTTTAACATGCATGATAACAATCTGCCTCTGTGCTTTTTGATAGAGGTAGATAAAAATACTCCGGTGGTTTTATCTGATTACATAATATGTAGACTTGGCTGACGTTTGAAGTGTTTTTTTCTCAACTGAAACACGTTTTCCTATTTCACTGCAAGAATTTCTGTGCTTAACTACTCACGCCACCAGGATGCTGTGCAGAGAGTTGCTGACACTTTGTTCTGCTGAGATAGAACTTTCTCTAGTTCTGATATTGATTGTTTGGTTTGGATTTTCTGGGGGCAGTACTGTCAGCAGAAGATTTTACAGACTTCCATGTTAACAGCCATGCAGCATTTATAAAAACTAAGTTGTTCTGTTTTGCTTCTCTCATCTGTTTGGGGGGAAGGGAGAGAGGATGAGGTCATGGTGCTCCCTCCTTGCTACTCCTCCCTCTTCACTTCAGTTGAGTCCAGGCAAGCCTTCTGAAAACAAAGCAAAACTTCCTGTGGAACTGTGTTTCCGCGACTGGGAGGTGGCATATTGCTTTAGATGTGATGTAAGCGAGATCTTTTGCCACAGGAAAACTTGAGCTGTGAATTCAAAATCTGCAGGCACCACAGGCTGAAGCATGGCTGTGTTGCGCATCGTTTGTGAGTTGCAGAGAAACTCTGTAGTGCTTGCAGAGTAAGTTGTGTTTGAAAATACTGCCCTCCGATGGCCAGAAAGGAAGCTACAGTCAGGATAACAAGAAAGGGGAAGGCAGTGTCTTTTGTTTATTTTGTTTTTAAATCAAGAACGTTGGCAGTATTTCTCTTGTATAATACATACAGTTCGAGAGGAGATTTTTCTCCTTGCTGTGTCTTTTTTTAGGTGATGGGAAGCATAGAGAAGTTTGTGGAATTTGGGACATAATGTGTGAATTTAGAGTGGATAAGTCTGTGAGATGAGCAGGGAAGGAGGGATGAGCACTAAGGCCACCAGTGCCTCGCACTCCTTCAAAATTCCCTTTTTTGGCCTTTGCTCTCTGTACTGCAATGCAGGCAGGCTGTTCTGTTCTCTGAGCATGTAACAGGACAGAAGAAGTAAAGAAGCATCATCTAAGGATAATAGTCTTTTATGCTATCAGGCATATAAAATCAAATGAGAACTTCTTAATAATCCAGGTGCTGTCTTATGACTCAGTGGTAATGGGCAGCAACCACAACTTACATTACCACAATGGTAACGTGGTAATGACTTGATGGAAGAGGAAATACAGCTGTTATTTAAAATGCCATTAGCAAAACAAGCGCATTTGAAGGGCACGTGATATAGAAGTGATGCTCTGTGTTGAAGTAGCCCTGTATTACTTTCTAAAGTCCCTTCCACAAAGATGTTGTTGAAACTAATTTTGAATAAAGGGACAAAGAGTTTATTTACAGAGGTTTTGAACTTTTGGGAGGGAGTGGGAGGATTTCATATCATTCACTCATATTTTTCAAGCCTATGGCTCACTGCATCTGCTATTGGCAAATAAAGATTGAGCAAAAGTATATTTGCCACTGGTTGCCAGTTTTTTCAAGGTCAGTTTGTCCATATACCCAGAATTCTCATACAGTTAGAGAACTACAAAAAAGATCGTTCTCAGATGATAGTTTGGTAGTTTAAAATGTTAAAAAAATGTCTCTAAAGAGCCATCATGTTACATTACTTCATTGCTACAAAGCAAGAGAAACTCACATTGTTAGGATAGTATTACTAAATGAGTATTAGATCATTTAGTTACTTTGCTCTTAAAAATAGGCTTATTTGCCAACCTGTAGATGGTGGCAGAAAAGAAGATAACTCTCAGTAGTTGTAAAGATACCTTTGTTATGGTGAAGCAGTCAATGGAGAGCTTTGCAATAGCTTCTCTATCCTGTTGCCTGCAAGAGGAAACTGCTTCATTAAATTGAAGTTTTGCCCTGACCTGTCACCTTGAACTTGAAATGCTGTATCAACAGTACTGCCTCTCTGTTTGTCTTTGTAGAGGCTGCCACGGGGTGCTTAAGGATATGAAGGCATGCTGTTAAACATAGTAATGCAGTATGTTCATCTTTGTGTCCCACCTACTCCTAATTGTAGTGCATTCATATTTTTTAAAGCTTCATCTTCCAGTAGCAAAAACTTTGCATCTTATTCCCTAATCGAATAATGAATTGTTTGTAAAGTGGAAATCCTGTATTCATTTTAAGTGTGTTTTATAAAACCCGTTCCCTTTGCCTTCTGTCCTCAACGTTATCTCACAGTATTGTTTTGAGTTTTTTTCTACATCTTTTAGTGGGGAATTGAAACCTTGACTTTCAAGTGCACTTGTACCATGAAGGATAGTCCTAGCATAGTACCAAACAAAAATGAATGACCTGGATAGTATAGTGACTTCAGTCTTTTTCTGTACTGCACTTGCTCCCTGCAGTGTTACTGCTTTTACAAGAGTTTACAAAATAAATGACAGAGATGAGCTGTATTCAACTTAATTTGGATTCATGTAAGCACAGCTTATATTCAGTGATCTTCAGCTTAATCCAGGGTTGGTAAAACTTGTACGTGCACAGAGATCCTTGCAAAAACCAAGTCAAACCCTTTTTTCCTTCTTCTGCCAGTCTCTGGAGGACTTGAGAATACTAACTAACGCAATTGTTAAATTATCTTTTGTTTCAGCTCCACCGCCACCACCACCGTGCAGAGGAGGACCCCCTCCGCCGCCACCACCACCTCCCCACAGCTCGGGCCCCCCTCCTCCCCCTGCTAGAGGCCGAGGGGCACCACCTCCACCTCCCTCAAGAGCCCCGATAACGGCACCTCCGCCCCCACCTCCATCTAGACCAGGTGCCGCCGTGCCCCCGCCTCCCCCCAACAGGATGTATCCTCCTCCACCGCCGGTGCATTCATCCTCTGCGCCACCCGGTCCTCCTCCGCCACCGCCACCACCGGTCAGCGGGTCGTCTGCTCCCCCCCCACCACCTCCTCCTCCGCCGCCTCCTGGTCCTCCTCCACCGCCAGGCCTTCCCTCAGAGGTCGATCACCAGCTTCCAGTTCCTGCAGGAAACAAAGCGGCGCTCTTAGATCAAATCAGAGAAGGAGCCCAGTTAAAGAAAGTAGAACAGAACAGTCGACCGGTGTCTTGCTCAGGAAGAGATGCGTTGTTAGACCAGATAAGACAGGGGATACAGCTCAAATCTGTAAGTAAACGTTTCTCATTTAAGTCCCCCGGGACTTGCAGATGGCTGCAGTATTGCAATATGAATAATGACTTCTGGCCGTTTTTGAAATGATGCTTTAAACAGTACTACTGTATAAATGATTAGAAAGTGAATTTACTATGAATGAGTACTGATGCATGAAATTATTCTTGTTTAGAAATTTCTCACTTTTCAGTAAAGCTTGAGGCATACAGTAATGTTTGATGCCACAGTGTCATGGCTGTGAAGAACTTGTGCAGGAACTATCAAAGATTGGTGATGTCATGAATACTTCAGTCAAATCTTCTACACATCTGCAGAGGATGAGTTAGGCAGTAACAGTACTGGAAGGCAAACACTAGATGTTTTTGTGGTACTTCAGTATTGACTAACTATTGACTGTGGTAAAAGAATATAATTAAACTTCATATTTCGAGGTACATTTTTAACTTATAAAATAAATTGTAGTTTCAGTCTTCTTTGTGGCTGATAGTGAACTCATTGATTTTATAAGGTTTTTTGAGAAGCACAGAGATTCTGTTTTGTTAATAGTATCAATCTAACAAGTCTCTTCTTCCAAGGTATCTGATGGCCAGGAGAGTGCACCACCTACACCTGCACCCACCTCAGGTATTGTGGGTGCGTTAATGGAAGTTATGCAGAAAAGGAGCAAAGCCATTCATTCTTCAGGTAAGCCTGATGGAATTCTTCTCACTTCTGGGCATCAGGTTTTCAAGTGTTAACATCTCTACTGAAGACCAAATTTGGGGAAAAGGTATGGGTTTCCAGCATGCAGTTAATTACAGAATGCTCTAGGCAGACCACTGCTGATGGTTTGAGTGAGTGCTTTGTGCTACTTCCAGTTACTGGTGTATAGTAGCCTTCACTTACATTGACTTCAAAATTACTAATCAAAGTTAGGGTCCTATATAAAAAAAAAAATAGTTCTTACAGCTGAGGTTCTTTTGGAGTTACCTGAAATACTTTCCCAAAATGTTTTGAAAAGGTTTCTCACAATGTGTTTGTAGAAGCCAGGGCTGTTGCAGAAAGTTACACTTAAAACTGTGGCTTGCTGTGTGCTTCGGATGCCACCTGCTGGGTAACAAGCAGATAACTCATGTCACTTGACCAGTCCCATTCTAGTACTGAATCACTTTTTCAATCTTTAGTGCTTGGAAAACATAAGGCTGGAAGATGATTTGCACTTCTTGTAATACCAGTTTGTAGTAAATGCAGTTCAGTAGCTGCAGTGCAGCCATTGAGGTGCATCTCTTCCCTTTGAACTTTGCTACGTGTTTTTCTTTCAGAGGTGGCATTAGTACCAGATCTACCCTTGCAGTCTGTGTACCATTTGACCATTAAATGTAGTTTAGTGGCTTGGTGCCCAGTGTTGTAATCTGCGTGGGTTCTTCACGCTAATTAAATCCTGGGAAGTTGCTACATACACCATTTCCTGGAAGGGAAAATGCTCTTGCCAAACAAATCACTTTTTATCATTAAAAATTTGCAGCATGCAAAAACTACGAATGGAAGGCTGGATAAAGGTAACAAATCTGATGTTGAAGTTGAAGTTGTGCATTACACAATTTAGAATATTCCAGTCACCACAACAGTCCTAAGCTCACAGAAATATTTTTATCTGCTTGTACAGTAGACAGATGATATCCTGTTACAGAAGAACCCTGAGATAGCGGTTCTTAGAAATTAATCTGTCTTAAGTTTAAAATTCAATTTGGAACAAGCTGGCTGGCTCTCGCGTTCTCTGAAAAGGAGTAATAGAGTGTGCAGTGAGAATTTGACTATTTCCTCTTACATCCCAAAACAATATTTTTTTCCTACAGAAAGGATAAACATTTAACTTTCATCCATTATCAGTCTAAACTGAATGCCACGTCTAGCAACCTTGAAATATTATATTAGCAAATGTCTTGACCTCCTCAAACTGCTTGTTCTTTTGTCAGAAGGCTCTGAGAACAGTCAATAGCACTTTCGTGATGAGAATTTGATGCATGCAAGCATCTTGTTTTTCCTGTTTTTTAGATGAAGATGAGGATGAAGATGATGAAGAAGACTTTGAAGATGATGATGAATGGGATGATTGATCATATATTATATTATATATATATTTTTTAAGGTGAATGATATACTAAACACTACTTTCTGTCTATGGATTCTGTAAAATTATTATGTAAATGTTCTACCAATTTGCTGTATATTTTTGTTGCCTTTTGCTTTTTTATTAATCTGTGCAATACCTCATTTAATCTGTAAAGGTTTGTCATAATCCTCTACAAAGCTACTCCCTGTTAATGTGTGCAAGTTTACACCTGAATGATCATGTACATGTGAATACTTTCCATTCCATCAGTAAGGGAGTTTAAATGTAACATGTGAGACTGACAAAAACCTTAATGTAATTTAGTTATAATGCAAGAAGGAAAACACTATTTTCATACCCTACTTTTTCTGTATCTAAATTTTCTTATTAAAACCTAGTATAGCACTATGTTCTTTAAGTGATGCAGCTCTTAGTTTATTTAGCCCCTTCATTTCAAATGCAATGCTACTTGAATGTTGAGGCTGTTTTAATACTATTGCATGGTTTCAGATACATCACAACGTTGCAGTTCAAATCTTAGCAGTATACTTTCGTAAAACAGAATCACCACAGTGCACAGCTAGTTGTGAAGATTGCCTTGCCATAACTGTAGCAATACTGACTGCTGTTGAATAGCAGGAGTAGTTGAATGCTTTAATTAGGGAACTCTCCATCAGAATTAAACAGGATGGCTTTATGTTGTGATACAGGCATCTTTGATGCAGACCGGTTCAGTCCTTTTTTTCCTAGTTCTTGACTTTTCAGAATGAAGAAATGCAGATTACTGGGGGCTGTACTGAAGGCTCGCAATTGCTACAGTTTGATTTATTTTTAAAATCATTTTTATGTGGTTTTCAAGCTGAAGGGCTGCGTTTAATGCTTGCTTCAATAATGTTTAATTACTTTTAAAAATTTGTAGGGCATTGGTGTACTAATAAAGTAAACATAAGCGGGATTACTTTGCAGTCTTTGTGTTATGGTACATGGCAAATACTGAAACACCAGTCCTACATGCAAAAAGTTGGAAAGCCATTAACTCACAGCATATGGTTTGATGGCATACTGGAACTTCATGGCAGTATTCTGTTTTCATACGCTGGCTTTAAGACCAAGGGTTGTGGTGAAAGTCAAGACCCCTACTCACACGAGTTGTGTTTGAATAAGTGGACAAAAAATGGGATTCTTACTTCACAGCTTGAACATTTATACGTTGTGCTTTGTAGTGCAGTAAATATCAGCATATCTGCCTATTATAAAATACTAATCTTTGCTAAGTGGGTATTTAATATTTGCAGCATTAATTACTGTACCTACTGTAATTTTCAGGTAGAATTTTTTTTTTTAAATATACATCTGACACAGAATGTTTAGTTAAGTCAGTCATATTTGGAACATAGTTAATGCATAGTCTTGGGTCCTTGACTGTAGTCAAGGTATCAGACTCGATTTAAGTTATCAGAATTGTATTGACTGAAACCCAGTGACGACCTGATGTTGGCGGGCTGGACCTGCATGATATGGCTTGGATTTCTAACCCAGTGATAGCCTAGTCTCTAGTGAATTAATTTAGTCATATGAGAAGAAAGGAAAGTTGCTTAAAAGTAGTGGGAGAAGTAAGGTTGTAGTTAAATTATTCAGAGGATGCTAACTTCCTTCTGAGAGTAATTTAAGCACATAACATGAGGAAAAAAAAATTCCAAATGGTCTGATTTTCTTGCAGTGGCTTTCTCATTGCCCTCTGCTGCTGGAAACACTTTCTGCTAGCTTTGCTGCTCTAGTGGCTTGAGTGTTGGATCAGGTGCAAGCGCAGCCACAGGTAGCTAATGGCAGTGGAGTTAAGAACCTGTGTAGGAGGAAAGTACTTGTATGGCTTTTATATAACTTCTGGCACTGCTCCTTCATTGTTCTAACTGCATATAGGGCATTTTAAATTAAGCGGATGAGGCCTGGAGGATTTCCTAACATGCTACTTACTAGACATGTTTAGCTGTTATGTTCCCAGAGCTGGAATTTATGTAATATAGTTGGTAATTAAGCGTCACAGTTCATTGATCAATTTTCTCTTCCAGGTTTTGGGAGCTCTGAAGTTACGTTACTGAGTAAAACTTTAATTTGTAGATACTGGCCAAAGAAAGCTTTTGGTTTTTCATTTCCTTTTCTTCATGCGAAAATACACTCACATTCTGTGGTGTCCAGGTTAATATTTACTTTAAAATAGTGTATGTACATGAAAATTTCAGGCATAAACACTGCAGTTGCAGTTAAGTTAGTCATAACTGCATGCTTCAGCACTCTGCTACTCGCACTGTGAGCAGAAGATAACATTTCACGATGCTGGTGCATTGTTGCTAAACATTGTAATGAAGGCCTCTCTCATATATATTCCAATTAAATGACTGTCCAGATAGCCTTAGCAATTAACAAACTAGCATGAGGCTTTGTATTTCAACACTCTATGTGCATAGACAATTTCAGCTAGCACTTGTATGTATGGAATCCGTAAGAACTTCTCAATCATTCAGTTCTCCATTTATCAAACTGAAATTTTTAGTATGTGAATTTTTGAAATGTACAGTGAATAGGATGTTGCACTGGTGGCAATTCATCATGGAGCATAATAAAATTAATTTGACCCAACTAGTGTAAAACTGTGTGGTTTGTAAGTGCTAATTGTGGCACAGCTTTTAAAATAGATGTGCATCTTGCTCATAACGCTTTACAAGTGGCTTGGGTTGCCTCGTCAAGTTCACAAAGCAGTGAACAGTGACTGTCAAATTGCGGTAGTTTTGGCGTCTGGAAAGTTGGATTGTGCTAGTGAGTAAACACAATGAACAAGAATGTGACACCCTCTGCTCCTGGCAGATCTCGCAGCTGCTCACAGCGCCTCTGGAAGCAGCTACTGCTGGGGGAGCGCAATAATACAGCGACATTTCAAGGTCAAACAAACTTGGTTTTGTTAATCCAGCATGAGTACTAACTGGTTAACTCTTCTCAGTGTTGTGACTGTGACTTACAAGGTTTTTACAGATGTAAATCCTGGTCTAGTGTGCTGCAGCGCTTGGGCTCGGGGCGCTTCAGCCTGCTTCCTCTTCTAAAGCATCTGATGGGCACCTGGCATTTCACGTTTTTTATCTGGTGTGTGCTGTATTCTGAAGCTTATTGCTGCTCTGATGTTCAGCCTGTAAGTGGAGAGCAATTTGAAACTGTTACTTCTATATTAATTCAACACTTTCTGATTTTCTCTTCTCTCGGTAAACAAACTTTAAAAATGCTTCTGAAAAGAGGCTGTTATTTTTTTTAATGGTCTTATTTGATGGTTTACTTTCCTAAGTGAGACATAGGTGAAGAGGAAAAAGGAGATGCTCTTTTGTTTTTAAAGCTGTTAGTGATCCTTTGCAACTGCCTCTATCTAATCGTTAGAGGAATTCCTGGTCTAATTAAAGCTCCCGAAGCTCAAGTACAGCGATAAACAGCTTTATTTATAGAAAAGTGTAAATGGGGGAGGGAACTTAGACGATATCAAACCTCTCTGCAAAGGACCAGCGCTGTCCTCTTGCACTGCAGTGGGAACGCCTCTTGCTCTGTGCTTTATCTATTGCCTGAAGTTTTCTTGTGAGCAAGAAGGGCAGAGCAATGTGAACCTTTCTCTACTGTTTGAAAGTGTGAAAATGTCTGTACAGTTAGAGAGGAGGCTTTGTATCAACAAATTGTTACAACACATCCAGTTTTTGCTCAAAAAAATAAACTGTTAGTTGGAACTCACAGATTTGGAAGTGTGAACACGCTGAGAAAATGTTAAAATAGCGTCAGCGTGTCAGTATTAAAATCATTTTTTGACAAATTTTGTTTTGTGCTGAATTTCACAGTATTTGCAAAGCAAAATGTAGAGTGATTTATGAGAGCGGTGATTTATCCAGTAGTCAGGTTCATACTCTGATGTAGTTTTGGCTAATACTTGCAGGACAGGTAATTCTAAACAGCTTTGTACTTACTCTCAATGGAGAAGCTTGATATTTTGCATTTATTTTGTCATCTTTATTAGTGCTGACAAACATGCATGCTTAAGGACTGTTTTGCTGGTGCTCTGAGTTTTCAGTATCTTTGAGTGTAACTCCTAAGCTGTCATTTTGTTGTTTTTCCCTCCATGAACATTAATTGTTTCTTCTGAGTTTGTTATTCAATCGGTACGTATTTAAACTTGTTACTTGAAGATTAAATGGGGAAGGTTTTTATGTTTTTATATGTGCAGGCTGAGGGACACAATAGTACCTAAGTTTAAAGCTCGACCATAGGAAATACAATGCTTGTATCGCATATCGGACATGAAGCGTTTGCTTAAATGCAGTTGGCAGGCACTCAGAGTCAGCAGTTGGCTCTTCTGAATGTTGATGCTAAAAACCAGGCAACTACTGGAACAGCTGAGCTGGATTTGAAGCCCTCTGTTGAGAATTGGCCCTTTCCTGGATGGTCAGGGTACCAGGTACACAGACTGCTCGAATGCTTGTGTCTTTTCCTTAACTCCTCACCCCCGTTTCACTGGATAATGAAAGCTGTGTGATTTTCTGGTAAGAATGGCCCTTTGAATGAAAACAGTGACTGTTGGATCAAGGCAAGAAATACCCTCGGCATGTGTAGTCCTTTGTCAGGGTTATGCCTGTTGAACTGTCAGCAGAGAATGTCTTTTTGTGTTCAGAATGAAATGGAAAAAGCGGTTTAGACCCAGTTGACATTAACCACGGAATGCTTTTTTTTTGTTTTTAATCTCTGGAGGATGATTTCAGGAGATTCAGGTTGGAAAAATTTCTTCTCCAGAAGAATGGTCAGGCACTGTAATGGGCTGCCATGGGAGGTGGAGTCACTGACACTGGAGGCGTTCAAGAAGCATTTAGATGTGGTACCAAGGAACGTGGTTTAGTGGGAAATATTGGTGGTGGTAGGTGGACAATTGGACTGGATGATCTTGGAGGTCTTTTCCAAGCTTGGTGATTCTGTTGTTTGTGTTAGGACAAAAGGCGTTGTGCCCAAAGCAGAAAATGTACTGGCTATATACGTTCTCTTTCAAGGAGTGCATCAAGACTTAAGTTTTTACCTGCAGGTGCTGGAGAACCCCAGTCCTTGCAGTAGGCATTACTGAAACTTAGTTACTGTCCCCAAGATGTTTAAGGGTACTTCTGGAGACCAACTGAGCTACTCTGATATCAGTGACATCAAACACTGGTTGTGCCTGAATTTGGCATTTTAAACCATGTCGATAGTGGAGTATCTGGCATGAAAACAAATGTGAGGGCTGCTCCAAAAGTAATGCTTCCTGTTTTATTATGTTGGCCCACAACATCAGAGGAAGATACTGTTGGTACGGCAGTAGAGGTTGAACCTTTCCACCAGTATTGTGTGACGTTTTGCTGCTATGTGACAGATGGCAGCAGAGGGGCAGTCTGACAGAATGGTGTCTGATGTGTTGGAAGTGCATATGAAGCAAGAACGTGTTGTTGAATTCCTCCGTGTGGAGAAAATGGCACCCACTGACACTCATCGACACTGAATGTGGTGACCAGACTGTAGAAGAGAGCACAGTGAGGCAGTGGGTGGTGTTTCAGCAGTTGTAACAGTGATGTGAAAGACAAGCCACCTTCTGGACGGCCATGTACGAAGAGCACCTCAATCAGCTCATCCACGAGAATTGGCTAATGGTGATGACTGCGTTGAAAAAGAGTGTTTTGTAGCTGAGAATTTGCTCTCAATATAGCACTCAAATAGTGTTACTGTGCTCTTTGCCTCTGTTGTACTTTCCATAGAAATGAAGAGGAGGCATTACTTTCAGTGACCCACCAAAATTGGTGCCAAGATCACATGAAAGAGAAAATATGACCACGTATTCTGATGTTCGGTGTGCTTTTGAAATGAAGGTAATATTGATTAGTGCTCAGCATCACATCCAAGTCCTGCTATGTAACGTATTGCTCCATTCACGTGTGAATCAATGTAATTCTTGGATGACGTGTATAGTATATGGTCACCAGGCCTTAAACAAAGAACACATCTTTAGATATTTCCAGATGACCTTTCAAAAACTGGCATCCATATCTGAAAGGCATACTGTGGTTTAGAGAGGGGAGGGAACTAATGATTTTCTTGGCAGAAGGTCCCCATGCATGCTCTCTGTTCTTAGAAAAGTATTTGAACATAGCACGTTATGCTGGTGATGTGTTCCTTGGCCAGATGATGATCTGTCACATGTGGGTTACTGCTTATGGTGGAGAGAATTCATAATAGTTTATAATGAATATATGAACTTAGTTCTTCATGAAGTACTTCGATTTTAATACAAACTATGGGATAAAGCAGAATTCTTATCAGGCTAGGAATAAAGGGAAGTTGACAAAAAAATTAAGTCCTCAGGAAGATGCCTGGGAAGCAGGCACAACCCTACTGTGTTTTAGTGATTAAAACTGAACTAAATATATTCACTACACATAGTGTTCAGAGATCTGAAAAAAATAATTAAAAGTGACTACAAGTCTGCAGGAAGAGCAATAGAGTCCAGTAGAGCAAGACAGATATTGTATAAAACCAGTCTGTAGTTTTTAAAAATGATTCTTTTTGTGGTACAATGTTTTCTGTGCTGCCCTTGCAGGATCCAGGATGCTCTTGTGTCTCCCGCTGAGCTAGTGTCTCCTGCCCAGATAATCCAGTTATTTTTTCTTGCAGATACCCTGTCATGTCTCAGCTCTTACTGCTCTCAGTCATTGTGGTCTTCACTACAAATGTGTTATTCCTTATAGGACATGTTTCCTAACCTCATCTCAAAAGTAGGACACTTGTCTGAAAAACATCTTTAGTAGTCCACAACATGCAGCTACTGCAATACGTGAGCTGTTTCAAAGCAAACAGAAGTCATCTTGGTGTAGATTCCTATTGAAGGAAGAATGGTTTTATCTACATAATCTGAAGAGGTATTTAATGACCAGTAGAGAAAGCGCTGTGTTGGTGAGAAACATGAGAGATTGCTGGCTGGTAAGAGGATAGCTTTAGTCTGAGGTGTATTTTTCAAGGAGTCAACGTGAAAAGGATCTCTGCTGCCACAGAAAATAAAAGAAGAGCAAATACTAGAAGCTTTCTTTGCTGGGCACATTGCCTGCCTCATCGTGTGCTGACTCTAGGCTTTGGAGCGCAGGAGCCTCTCACATGGACGTCGGGCAGTGACGGTCATTGTCACTGTTCTACTGGGGAATCTGCCTCAGTCAAGCCGCCTGTCCAGTCTAGAGGTGGTATCTGGATCTGAAGTTGACTTAAAGCAGCATTCCTTGTTCCTCATTACCACAGACCCTGGTTAATGAGGCAAATTCAGCTACACCACAGCACAAGATTTAGCGAGAGCTGTATTCTGCCGACATCCAAAGACTAGCCTCATTGTGCTGTTACCTGTAAGCATAAGGTATCTTATGTAACCAAATGCTGTGGTTGTTGAAGTTGCTTTTCATGTTCTTTGTATTTTCACTATCAGAACAACCTTTCCATTAGATCTGAAGTTGAGGAGAACAAAAGAGATGCAATATAAGATCACAAACAGGAGGGGAATCAACTCTTTGAAACGGTAGATAACAGCAGGACAAGGGGAAATGGTTTTAAGTTGGGGAGGGAAGATTTAGGTTGGATGTCAGGGAGAAGTTCTTTACAGAGAGAGTGGTGAGGTGCTGGAACAGCTGCCCAGAGAGGTTGTGGATACCCTGTCCCTGGAGGTGTTCAAGGCCAGGTTGGATGGGGCCCTGGGCAGCCTGGTCTAGCATTAAATGGGGAGGTTGGTGGCCCTGCATGTGGCAGGGGGTTGGAGATTCATGATCCTTGAGGTCCCTTCCAACCCTGGCCATTCTGTGATTCTGTGAATTGCCCAGGTCTTGCACTACTGTTGGATGCTGGAATCCATAATTGACTTAGCTGTAGGTGTCTTACCTGAAGCCAAATCTCAACCCAGCCTTCTCTGTGCCTTAGTGACACTTTTGCATATGGGTGGTGACAGCCCATCAAAGGTAATGTAGAATGTATCGCAGTGTGGTTGACAGAGGCTTCGGAGTTCATCTGGTCCAACTGCTCTGCTCAAGCAAGGCAGCATTAGAACAAGGTGCAGCAGTCCAAAGAAGGGACATTTAAAATATTTTAAATGCCTTGTTCAAATTTAATTCTCTCTGTTCACAAAGCAAAAATGCCTGATTTTCGGATGCCATTTTTAAGTGTTCAAAAAAATGCAAAATCCTCACCACCTGAATCACAGCCATATTCCAGAGTTAATCTGAGCAGTTTGGTTGTTTGTGGGTGTAAATGCTGGGTCATACTCCGGTGTTGCATTAAACAGTGCTTTTGAATATAATCTCCTGTGCGATTACAGCATTGGAAACCCAGCTGCAGCATGCAGTTCTCTATGGATTTAGCTTTAATAAACTACATACGAAAGATGTGAGTTGGAATAGCATTTGGAACTTAAAGAGCAGCTGCTAATCCTGTGGAATACAAGTGAAATGCCCTCCCCAGGTTCAGCAGCACATCCCATCACAGCAGGTCCTGTCAGGAGAACCTCACTGTGACAGACAGTGTCAGGAGCTTAACAGATCAGAACATCGAGTCCTGGCTGCTGAGCTGCCCCATGTCCAGGAGGGCTGCCTGTGTGGGCTGCAGCAGTTCTCCCCTATCAGGTGGCCACAGAGCTCTGCCTGTGTAATGCAGCAGGCTTTGCTGCTGGTTGGCAGTGAGCAGCCATGCATTTCCTCCCGAAGATGTAAGAAGCATCTAATTTTGCAGGTGTGAGTTAAATAATCACAGGAATGGGTCAGTGCATTGAATTGCACATCTGCAAGACCAAAGGGTGCAGCGGTGCAATTGCCACACTTCTAGAAAGCTCAGGAGCTCTGAAGACTTGAAGCACAGAAGGCATTCTGTTTATGGCTCTGTGTTTTGCTGGCTTCTGTGGGTTTCGCCCTACTGTCTCATCTGCCTCTACCACTGTGGTTTGAAATGGGCCATCCTGTTTTCATCATGGTGCACATTAAAGCTCTGACTTAATTTGAGGAAGGGCAGCCAATAGCTTTGAAGTGTGTGATAATATTTTTGCTGCTGGTTGACAGTCACACTACATCATCAGCCATGCAGACCATCGTGGCACGTTAAGAGAAACTGTTGCTAGTTGTGGTTGAAGTCAGATTGCTTAATTTTCCCCTTTTATAGCTTTACTGTTTGTACTTAACAAATGAAGTACTGCAGCCATGTGGTAGCAATGTGTCAGCTCCCCCTTTCAGCTGAAGGATGCGCTCCACGCTTTGTTCCAAGTGTTGTGTTTGCCATATATTTCGGGATCCAAACGAAGAATTTCTTAATCTTTCTGCATAATTTTGAATGAACAGCTGCGCTGTCAGTTTAGAGGCAGAGAGGTCTTCCAAAAAACACAAGAGCAAATGCAGCTCTTTAAATCTGGCCTCCTGGTTTTATTACTATGCAAACAGTTGGACTTAAATTTAGTGGCATCACTTCTGCAGTATTAAAGAAGGAAAAGGAAACAAAAGCTTTGTTTTTCATGTTGCTCATTTAATCCAAACTGGCAAGATGTTCCCGTCCAGGGCAACTTCTGAAGGGCTTGCTAAACAAATCTCATAGTCTTAACTCCAAAGATTTTCAGTTTAGATATTTTCTCTGTGCACGAGTGGCAGTGTTTTATTCAGGTCCTGCAAGCACTTTTCTAACACTATCCAGATCAGACTAGAAAAGGTTGAGTGAAGGGTTCAAGCAATAGAACATTGCTGCTCAAGTTACAAGTGAGGATTCACCACAGCTTTCACAGAAGTTTGTGGCTGAGGTACTTCCTCCACGTTTTGCTCCTTATATCAAGCACTGTATTTTATCCGATCACAAAAGCCTTTCAACCACGCTTTATGTGGAAGTATTAAACTGGAGTGAGATCCTGGTATGGACTCAGTCAGTCTAATTCTTGGCATGCTCTGGGAGTAGAAAGGATGGGGGGCTGCGACAGGAAACAGTGCATGGCTCACTTAGCAGTAACAGAGTCTGCGGTTCAATTGGTGTGTGATGGTTCAGCCACAGGTGTGGTGAGGAATGGAGATAGCAGGCTGCTGAGAGGGAGTTTATTATCATCACTGAGCAGCTCTCATGTGTATCATAGCTACCTGCTGGGGAAACATGCTATGAGGTTCTCTCTGCATTTCATCACTGGTTCCTCTTAAACATTCACTGTATCCAGAGGAGAACAGAACACACCTGGTGTACAAATACACAGTTATACCAGAGATGGGAACGTCTGAAGCAATTTTGCAGCATCTATGATCAAAGCCCTGAAACACCCCCAGGGCACATGAGCTTTTGACAGAAACAAAGCCTGGAATCGCAGGGTTGAGGAGAGATTTGTCAGGCTATCTGAGGTGGAGACCCATTGCACAGAAAGGTAACTGCACGTACAAGAATATATCAAGAGATCTACCAGTTCACATTACAGTTTTGGCAATTCCTGCAAGCAGAGACTTCAGTTCTAGAAAGGCCATGGCCCTGTAGTATCTAGAGAAGTCATTTGCAATAAAAATCAGGCTAATTCTGTACACAACGTTACTTTTATTAAATTGCTTAGATAGAGAATTTTTTACTCTGGAACAAACAAACTTTATCCTCCAAGTTGTAAATACACATTTCACGTGCAGTGCAGGTGCTTATGTAGCTGTAGGCATCTGGTTTCCAATAAAATATGTAAAAGATTTTCTTTAGAACGGAGAAAAACACCAAATATGTATGAAAATGCTTTGTAGATTGCTTTGAAGACATTTGTGCTGAACAACAACATTCATTTAGACTCATTGGAAGCGTCAGTTTTATTTTTCATTATCTGCCAGAGAAGCCTCTCCATTTTGCCTACCAGACTTCCAGCCACCAGAACAGAACCTCTATCTGAAACATTCCCAGTGATTTAAAAGCCCTTCTGTAGTTTGATGTCTGCTGGGAAGTGCTTTCTTCATCTGTTGTGAGAAGTAAGATGAAAAGGTGTTTTATTCTTTGTTCTGGTTCAGAGTTGGTAGGGAGGAAAAGGCAGCTTGATGGAGCTTTGATTTGCTCTGTCTTGGTGGTGTTGTGCTGGCTTTTCTTTACCTCATGGATTTACATCTCCCATGACCTCAGCAATGCTAGATGAGGATTAAAGGGGAAAGAAAAGATTGCGTGGTGTCTTTTTACATGACAACGCAGATCCCAGAACAAGTGTTAGGGAAGGACTGGCACTGATGAGAGCAATCTGAGCCCAAGCTGATAATACTTTGATCATGCTGATCGTTCTCTGAGAGGAGTTATTAAACAGAAAAACATCCCAAGGCAAGCATGGAAAAAGCAAGCTTCGCCTCTGCAAAACACTGAAGTGCTTGCAGGAACAGCATAAAGGCTATAGCATCTTTAGTTCCTGATGTGTTTTATGAAGCAGTCCTCTCCTGCTGCGGTGGGAATCGTTTTCGAAAGTGTCTGTGCTGATATCATGCAGGAAATTCTGCCACTTGTCAGCCCAGGTGTTCACATTTTAAAGCATTACAAAATATCTGTTTTAAGAGCTGGGAAGACAGGGTAAAGCTACAGCCTCAGCAGCATTTCCAGACTAACTCCATATTTTCATGTAAAAGCTGTCTGTAATAAATTATGCAACTCCTGTTCTACTTTCAGGTAATTCCCAGCCTGTTTCAACTAAATCAGCCGCACTGCTTTTAAGGTATAATGATGTATCCGAAATGACATGTCCAAGTTCATTGTTTGCTTCTAAATGCTAGCGGTGGCCCTGAGGCCCTGGTCCCGTGATCTCAGGACAGCAGGCTGGGAAGACAAGACTGCAATAAACATCCGTAACCCATCAGAGTGGGGTGGATCTCAGTGTCTCTTCCTGAAGCAGAAAGGCTAGAACTGAGGGGACACACTTTTCACCTTCTTTCTCCTTTTCAGGGAGATCACTGCAGCTCTCCCAGCCCCAGACAGAGGACTGAATGACCCTGTAGAGGTTTTCCATCCCATGACTCTTTCCATCCCATGACTCTTTCCTTCCCATGACTCCCATAACAATTTCACCACTCTCCTCAGGAAGAAAGGAACCCTACATTCTTCGTCAAAAAGCAAGTGAGAGGAAGGACCTGAATTAGCTCAAGAAATGCATTAACGTCAAAATTCACATAAGGAAATAATGTTACAGTCAAACTGAAATTATCCACATTCCAAATTACTCACCACCATGTCTCCTCCTCTGGCACTGCTGCCTGGGTATGTTGGAAATACAGCGGAGGGGCAGAGGAGTAGCATGCTGCAGGGGTCTGCTTCAGGATTCAGCTGTGATTCAGTTGCTGTGGTCTTGCCTAAGTCACAGCTCATTAATGTGCAATAAGTCATGGTCCTATTAATTTTTGAATGGATGAACGTCAAAGGCCCAGTAGCCTTAGCACTGGCTTCCCTGCATGTAAACGGCAGGATGAGATACAGCATTGTTGTAATATTAACGTACTGTACAGTCACTCACAGACCGTAGAACCACAGAACCATAGACCAGACCCCCCCTGGCACAGCTCCATGCCGTTCCCTCGGGCCGGGTCGCTGTCACACAGAGCAGAGCTCAGCGCTGCCCTCCGCTCCCTGTGAGGAGCTGCAGCCACCATCAGGGCTCCCCTCAGCTCCTCTGCTCTGCGCTGAGCAAACCAAGGGAACTCAGCTGCTCCTCGTACACCTTGCCCTCTGGGCCCTTCCCCATCTTCCCACCCCTTTGGACGCTCTCTAATATCTTTATATCCTTCTCGTATTGTGGTGCCCCAAACTGCGCCCAGTGCAGGAGGTGAGGCCACACAGCACAGAATAGAGCAGGACATGCTCTTCTCTCACCCAGCTGGCAGTGCTGGGCTTGGTGCACCCCAGGGTACGATTGACCCTTTGGGATGCAGGGGCACACTGCTGGCTCATGTTCAACTTGCCAACAACAAGAACCCCAGGTCTCTTTGTGGCTGCTCCTTGAGGTTGACAAACCAGAATGATCCATTTTAAATGGTTTTATGGGTCTAGGGTAGATGACACCACAAGTAATGGACTCAACGTTCCAGTCGGGAAAACTAAGCACTAAGAAAACTTTCCAGTGGTAAATATAATGAATGATTGTTGAGGGAGACTAGGAGCTCCATCTACAGTGTATTTTTAATGACTGATTTAATTATGTTTGATCTTGCCTTGGAGCAATGGTATCCCTGGAAGCACTTTCTAGAAATAACTTCTATGTTCTGCAGAAGTAGGGAGCTGGCACGACTTGCTCAGTGCCCTTGAGACACACCATGCCTGATAGCAGCAAACCAGTGGAGTGGAATTAGAGCCAGGGATTGTCTGACACCCAGCTGTGAGCTCAGTTCTCCATGTGATCCATGGGGTTCATCACAGTGGGAACCTGAGACCAGGAGCCAGTGGCACAGCAGGGTGATGCGGGCTGCTCAGCTGTGCCAGGATATCAACATCCACAGTTCTGTTGTCACAAGGATCACAAAGAGCAGAGGGTATGGATCCAGAACAATCTAAGCCAATCTAAATGCATGCTGCCCAGACACCATCATCTCCCTGTTTTTGGCTAAAGACTCTCCTCTCTGCACCAGCAGCACAGCACAGAACCTGCAACAAGTGTTCAGGGAGCCGAACCAGCAGAACAGTGCTCTGTTTTTTATTTCTAGGTTAGTTTTGTTCTTAGCTCCCCTAAATAGTTGCAGGTTTGGAGCAAGAGAGAGACAGTAGTCTGCAACCAGGGAGGTAAACAAGGGACAACGGGGACCGCCACAGTTCAGAACTGCAAAATTCCCCTGGGGTTGTGCTGGTGTTGCATCTAAAATTCAGCAGTCAGGGTGTTTGCAGCGACTGGAACTCAGGTTATTTTTGATCACTTTAAAGAAACTGAAGTTGGGATCATGAATAAATAGATAGAATTTAAGGCTGTCATAAGATGTAGTCTACATGGGATGCAGCCTACAGAGCCACTGGGGACAAAAGAGAGTTGACTGAAAGCCAACGTTGTCCAGCCAGGCACCCAAGTCTGTGTGATAAACCTGGATGAAAGGCAGAAAACTTTGCGCTGGCTGAGTGCTACCTGTGGAGTCACACAGCTTTTGGACCAGTGTTGCTGTCTGTCCCACTGGCTTACAACATGGGCAGCATTTGCTGCTATCTGCCTGCCCTGTGCAACCAAGACCAGCCTGCTGTGGTAAGAGAAGGTGAAAATGGGAAGCTGGAAGGAAGTGTTCAGCAGTGTTTGAAACATGAGCACAGTTGCCTTTCAACTTGTTTGTGAAACACAGGAACATATGCATGTATCACAAATTTAAAGAGAAGTAAACTGAGACCTAGCAAGAGGAGTGATCCCATTTTGTGTACACATAAACACTTCCTTCAGGTGCCTGTGAAATACGCTGCTGGACATGTAGCTCATTTGCAGGCCTGAAGAATATTCATTACAAAATAAAGCCATAGCTTTAAATATTTCTAAATGTTTTTAAATGTTTCTAAATGTTAAAAAAAAAAAAAAATGCCCTGTCTTATAGATCCCAATATCTGGAGATTTTCGAGCAAATTTGAGTCAGTCTATGAGTCAGTGTTTGAAATTTGTATGGTCATAACTGTACAAGACTTTGAGGCATATCAACACTGCTATCTCCAAGGCGAAGTAGAGGCATAAGAAAGTAAGCAGTTCACCCAAGAGTATATAAACAGCAGAAGCAAAGCCCAGGACATAGCTCCCAAACTTGGCTCTGAGATGAATGCTCTAGTTCTTACCGAAATCCCAGATAATTTCTGCTCTGACAATATTTTAATGATAAGCAAGTTTCCATGTGTCAGAGTTCTGTAGAAAATGATTCACTTGTGCTATTAAAAAGGCTTATTAAAATTCATATTCATTTTGAACTGAAAAGGTAAAATGTTACAGATAGTAATAAATACACCTGAGAAGGAGGCTGTTGCCATGGTTTCAATAAGGCCAGAATTTTTCAGTATTTCCATTTTTCTTTAGGAACAATCCATCCTTTTTCTTTCCACACTGAGCAATTACACACAGCTGCTTGGTGGCGTTTGCCACCACCATCACAATAAAGTAACACCTCTAACTATGGGGTTAGCTGTGCACTAGCTGCAGTTCACTCCTTCACCTCCAAATTTCGGTGCAAGGCTTCATTCTCCCTGTCACAGTCTCTTGCTTGTAGGTTTCCTGCTTGTGAGCAGGAAATACTACTTCTCTGAAAGAGTGGTCAGGCACTGGAATGGGCTGCCCAGGGAGGTGGTGGAGTCACCGACCCTGGAGGTGTTCATGGAACATTTGGATGTTGTGTTGAGGGACATGGTTTAGTGGGAGCTATTGGTGATAGGTGGATGGTTGGACTGGGTGATCTTGAAGCTCTTTTCCAACCTTGGTGATTCTGTGATCCTGAGTAAGCCACCAAAATCACAGTCCTAGTCAAGAACTGAAAATACAAAATGAAGACATTAATCTGATAGTTCAACTTGTGGCATTACATGAATGCATCTAAAAATGAATTCTGTCTTAACTGCAAGGTTTGAAAACAGAGATCAGACAAAAACAGCTGGACTTAGCAATATGTAAACTACAGTTTGTTCCTTCTTGCACTTGGTTCCTGTTGGTATCAAGATCAGATGGTATAAAGCCAGCATCTAGTGAAAGACTTGGGCTTCCATGTCATAATCTTTTTATAAAGCTGCAGCTGACTTGCACAGATTTGAAAACAAGACACCTTACTGCAAATTGTAGGAGCTTTTTACAACTTCAACTTTCAGTACTATTACCATTTGCAGATCTTGTGGAGTTATCACATTTAATAGCATTAAAACAACAATGGCAGAACCTTCTGTGTCATCAGCTTCAAGCTTCTGCTACTGAAAGTACCACACCAAATCATTCTTTTTATAAGTTTCCTGCATTATTTTAACATGAAATTTGCCCATTCTTTTTTTTTAATGACAAAGCTCTTTTAACAACTCTCATGTTCTGTTAAGAATTTTCTTTTGATTTCTTATACAAATGTAGCCATGCACAGTTTACATCTATTGTTTTTCTACTGCTAACAGCGTCCTGTGGCTCTTTCCCCTTTGCAGTATTTATAGACATAAGCCAAAATCCTTTTGAGCCTTTGTTTGGCTAGACTGATCCACCACCTGTTCCCATTTCTTCTCATCGGATAGCTTCTTCAGCTTCCCAATTATCCTAGCCATTTTCTGTCTCACTTCCAAGTCAAAACAATTTGTCATGACTGTTAGTTACCAGAATTGTACACACTCTCCCAGATGATGTTTCACTTAGGCTTACACCCAAGAATAGTTCTTGGATCTACTTCTCCCATTACATCCACCAACTGCAGGTACTTTAAGGTACTCAGGAGTCATTCTCTTATTAACCTATGGAAAAGTTTTCTCTTTTGGCTAGGGAGCTGCTCTACATTATTCACCTTACATTTTTCTACATTACTTTCATCTATCTGATGAACTCCTGAGGAAACCGTATGAGTTGGGGAGTGGAAGTTTTGAACAGAACAGGCTGGAACAGGCTGCCCAGGGAGGTGGTGGAGTCTCCTTCTCTGCAGATGTTCAAGACCTGCCTGGATGCCCACCTGTACGACCTGCTGTAGGGAACCTGCTTTGGCAGGGGGGTTGGACTCCATGATCTCTGGAGGTCCCTTCCAACCCCTACAATTCTGTGATTCTGTGATTCTGTGAATACTCACAGCTTCTCTTCTAAGCTGAGGTGGCTGGTGTGCAGGTGAGGGAGGGTCCTTGGCAATAACCTCCTGCTCTCCTCTGCCTTGCATCCTTCCAGGTCCCAGGTCATCCATCTTCCAAAAAATCTTGCTAGAACTGTGTACATAAGCTCCTCTGGCTTCTCTTCTGCATGCAGGACAGACTCAGGCTCTAGAAATGCAGCTGGCTTCACTCAGATGGAGCTCTGCTGGCCACTTGCCCTGCTCAGTGGGAAGGAGCAACCTCCATGGGCCAGGGGGGTGAACAGAGTGTGTTGCTGGACCAGCACATCTACTCCCCACTGAATCCCCAGCTGCAGAGGAACACGGGTCACTATCCAAAATTTTTAAAAAGGAGCTTCAGCAGGTGGGCATAAAATTTCAGAAGACATGGAAACAGAATCTCTTGGAGTTCTCCAAGTTTGTTTTCCTTCTATAAACTCAGGCACTTTTCCAGGTGATAAAGCACTGACTAAAGGACTGCAATTACAGGCAAAAATTAAGCTGTGATTTTTTTCTGATGCTTTGCTGTGTCAGCAGCCAGGTGACAGCTGGCCTTCGTGTCACACAGTGAAGAGCAGCTGGGCAGCAGGAGGACTCAAGGTCAGCCTCAACAAGAGTGTGGCCTCAATGGTCTGTAGGGTCCCCCACTCCCTCCCCAGCCTGTATTTGGAGAACTCACAGGACAGATTCAGCTCAGGGGAGGCAGGTTTTGCTTTTTTCTTTTTTAGGAAGCTAAGTATTTCTGCTTTTCGGAGGAGGACTCCATTTCTGCCATTCACAATGAAACAAAGTTTTAAGAACACGTGGGCTTTTCCTAAAGACACTAATCTGCTGTATTTGCCTGCCTCTTCATCTCCTCAGTGACAGCAAGGACTTGGTTATCCTTTGTAGCTCTTCCATTACCGACCAATTCACCTGGAGAGATCTTTGTGTGTATGATTTCTCTGTCTGGTCTTTGACAGAGAGTGGACAAGGAATACTTCAAATTCACTCGAGGAGCTTCCTACATCCCAGAGCCTCTTTGTTGAGGCACTCAGCCCCAATAAAAACATAGGGATGTGCAGGAGCTGACACACTTACCAAATAGGCTGAACAAAAGGCAGCCAAACCTTCAAAGGAGGTTGTTTTCCTTCCTGTGCCTGAAAGGAAGGGTGCAAAGAGTGATGTGAGCTCAGCAGCAGGCCCCAGGCCCCAGAGAGATGCACAATTACAGGGTGTTTGCACCCAGGGAGCTGAACTCAGTAGGAGCACAACTTGGCTGCCTTCCACTCCAGGCTAGTGCTAAACTGGGAGGCGACACCATATCTCCCAGAGCAGTGCTGTGTGCTTGTCATATGGTGCTCCATCACCTATTTGAAAAGAAAACAAATGGCTTCTTAGAAGCTATTTATGCCCCTAGGAGGAGAGGGGGCAGGACTGCTGCCCACCCAGGGAGGGAAGGGGCTGCCTTCCCTTCCAGTGGGGCATCAAATGTTAACAAGGTGTATTTAGGAGCCCTGTCTCACAGCTCTGCTAGGAAACAGGCTTTGAAATGCCTCCAACTGAAAGTGCTGTGAAGTTTATGTAGGCAGAAGGTAATTACCCAGATTAGAATTTGGCCAGCACACAGAACTGACACTTCAGGAAGGAGTGTGCCTCAGGAGCTTAAATAACCACAAGTGATTGGCGCTTCTGTGACTTTACTTTTTAGCTGAAACATTAATCTCCATCAGCAGAGCAGTGATGGAGACAGGACTGATGAACAAGGTGTCAGCAACTGCAGGCTGCAGCTTGGACTGTGTTTATTTCTCTTCCCCTTCCCAAATACATGAACTGTAAAGAAGTAACTCAAGCTGTCACTGACCTGAAACTTGAATTCTATCTTCTTTTACTTTTTCTAGGTTTTATTCTCTTTCCTCATCTGCCACTTTTCAGTATTCCTTTTCTCTGAATTACCCTCCTTTGCAATTACTTTCCTCACTTTTCACTCTTCTCTCTTTCCTTGAAGACTTTTTTTCCATTTCCTTGCCTTTCTCCAAATAGTCTCCATTGTGCTTTCCCTGATTTCTTTCTTTCATTGCCTTTTCAACTATTTAGTTGCTTCTGCCATTTCATTAAACATTTTGCTGCTTCTCATCCTTCACAAAGCTGCCCAAGGTTGCAGTTCCCTCTAACCCACGGCTGCATTCTACCATTGTTTCCATCCTCAAAAGATCCCAAGTTCCAGCTTCTATTTGGGCACGGGATACTGACCCCAGGTTATTGCTTTTTATGCTATGGGAGATCATGCCATTATAAAGGCACCTAGAGACCACTTGTGGGTACCATATTTCCTGTGACAGTAGGTTTTGACCCTGAGAGAAGAGAAATAATGTTGGCAAGTGTTTCAGCTGCTTGTATTTTGCTTTTGGTTGGTTCTACTCAATGACTACCAAAGCAAAGAAATGTAAAATATAGAAAACAAATCTTCATTATTTTCTTGCTGTGACTTCTCTGTCAATTCACTACTGCATTCTTTCTCTGGTACACTTCATTGCCTTCTTTCTGGGGAAATCTGTCTGGTGAATATTTCCAGATAAAATTTTACCTGCATTTTTTGAGAATCACTGCAATGTTGGGTAACCAAAAGTGATCTCTTCTGCGTGGTTTCATGTAGAAGAGATACTAATTCTGTTACTTATTGCTGCAGTAAGTAAACTAATTAATATTCATTTGTTTTTTAAAAACAGGTATGGTTTCTTGACCTTCAATATCTTGGCCACTGCTTGGTTTTCTTCTTGTTAACACAGCCTTCACATTAGCTGAAGCACCCAAGAACAGTGTTTAATTGGACAGAACAAGACTACATGAAGAAGAGAATCGCCTGCAATGAGATGCCTTCAGCTGTGCATCTCCAAATCTCTCTGCTTCCACCATATCCTACTGGCAATTCACACTCAGCTCATTGCTCAACTGGTATCTTACAAAAGTCCTGCTTGCTAGTCTCCTCTTTAAGTTTCTGCCTGACAGAATCTCTGCTCTGGGCTTAGTTCTGCCTGGATACAGCAGTTTGCATTTGTACAAAACGAATTTCAGTTGAATAATTTTGCTGTAACCTTTAAGCATCCATGAAAGTTTAAACCCTAAGTCACCACGAACTGCAGTTCTATTGATCACTCACCCTTACTTTTCAGTTAAATCAACATTTAGGACCTGCTACACAATACCAGTGGCCTGACAGCCCACCTCTTAATTTGAGTTGTACGTAGCATTGTGAACCATATTCTTTTCTATGTCAGAATGAAACTGCACTAACACAGGCTCAGGGACAATCCTCCAAACCAGCTTCATGGGTGTTGTTGAGAAAGATCTTGGGTTCCTTTGAGAGAAGTTCCTGATGTTCATGAATTTGACGCAAACTTCCAGCAGGTTTTCACACACAAAAACTCAGGACTATGTTTCTGCTTATAAGCTTCAAACTGCATTTATTGTAAATTCATGGAAAAAAAAAAAAAAAAAAAAAAAAGGATGAAGAAACCAGAGATTGGTAAACTATTACATTTCATTGCGAAGAACTTATCCAGTGATTTGCAATCTATTGAAAAGAATATTCAAATAAGCAGCAATTTCCCAATAGAAATCTCATTAAATACAAAAGAAAATTATTTCCATATTTACAGATTATAAGGCAAATGTATCTTTAAAGCACTGTTTAGTAGTTAGTGGGTTTATTTCTTTGAAAGGAAAAGATAAATCGTTTGAATCTAGGAGAGCACTTTAGAAGCAGCTTGCTACACAGTCTATTTTAGCGCCGGTGAACAGCCCAACAGCCTTCCCTTGGCCACTGCAGTGCTCTGCTTCTTCCATCATCCAGGCTTTCACCGAAGGGCTTCTGGTAACTCCACCTACAAAACGGGGAGTGGGGGAATCCTGTTACATTTGTTGTACATTCTATACCTCAAAATTCCTTCCTGAATTGCTGGCCCTCTTCCAAGGTCTTTCTGCTAATGCATGTCCTGTAACAAGCCTGAAACTAGGAAAATGACCCACTTTCTGTCATAGTCCCTATTACATAGAAATCAGTGAGCTGAGAAAAGTCTAATCAGAGGAAAATGACCTCCTAGGTATTTTATGTTCACATTTCTAGGAGTGTTTTTATTAAATACCTGTGTTCTAAAATTAATTGAGCTCCTTCTATACCTGATCCACAGCCAGTTACTGAAATAAGATCTCTCACTTACCCGTCTTAGTTGTTTTATGCTGCTTGCTCGAATTGCTTCCATAAGGTTGTCATGGAGGGACCTTTGTGGGGTGGAGGGTCGGGAGGAAGGCCGTGAACCTTCTTCCGATTTTCTGTCTGGGACGGATTTCAGAGAATCTTTAATTTCTTTCAATATACTGTTCTCATGTTTTTTGCTTTTTTTGCCTTTTTTCTTTTTCTGTCCATTCTGTAAGGCTTTTCTTGAACTTTCTTGCTGTTTGATTACCTCAGCTATGTTCCTGGTCGGTACTTTCTTGTCTGGAATAACGGGAGGGGGAGGAGGAGGGGGTGGGGGTGGAGGCGGGGGTGGAGGGGGTGCAGGAGCCGGAGGCTGACTTTTTGCTGGTGCTGATTTCCTAGGGAGCTTTGGAGAGGACCAAGGTGAACTCTTAGGGGACGTGTACGGTGAGGAACGAGGAGTGCCTTTCTGCAAGACTTTGGTCTTTGGGTTGATAGCTCCATCACAACCATACTCCTGTTGCCGTTGCTCCTGCATGCGCTTTTGCCTTTGTTTATCCATATTTCTTGTCAGGATACTCGTCATGCTCATTCTTGGGCCAGCAAGGTCAAAGTGGTACCCCAGCTTGACCAGAGTAGTGTTCTCTTTTAACAGCTTAACTATGTCCATTTCCACCTGACTGCCCATGATATGCCTTTGGTTGTGGAACCGTAACTCTGTTAGAACCTTGTTATGCTGCAGAGCTCTCATGATGGCCAGTACTCCTTTGCCTGTGATAAAATTCGACTCGATATTCAGACTAGTGATATGTTGATTTACTTTTAACATACCAGCAATGGCTATTGCGACGTTGTCATCAGCATGTGTGTTAGCCAAGCTGAATGACTTAACTACAGTGTTGTCTCTCAGGGCTTGGGAGAAATGTATAAGCATCTGTGAAGTAATATTTTCAATGTTATTTAGATTAACCTCTGTGGTCTCAGGGTCATTGCTCCGAACTTTTTCCAGAGCATCCTCAATAACTGTTGGATTTCCACATGGGTGGATGGCACTGCTTTTAAAGCTCAGATTTTCAGTGTCATCATGGCCATTGAACAAGTTTTCACTGTTCTTCGTACTGCTACACTTCTTGTGTCTGACGTGGTCAGAACTCCTGCCGTCCTCACAATTCACAGGTCTTTCACTAGCCGCAGAATTTTGCTTTTCCTCATCCTCGTCATCACTGTCATCTTCATCTTCCTCTTCCTCCTCCTCTTCTTCTTCCTCCTCCTCTTCTTCTTCCTCTTCATCATCCTCTTCAGTATATGCCTCCTCAGACACTTCACTGTTGCTTTCTGTGAAACATTCTTCTTGAATGTCTTCTGAGTTGTCTTCTTCTTGCTCTGAATCCTGAACAGGAATGTAGGTGTGGGTGTTAAAATGACTGCAGTAATGTAGCTACTGCTTTTTTTTTTTTTTCCAAAAATGATTATCTTGAAACTATGTAAGTTAATGCTGTAAGCTAAAAATAAATCCCCACAAACAAAGCCAGTTAAGTGAGCAGAAAACTATTTCAGCACCTAACACATTATTATCATTATTTCTTTAATTTTCTTTAAAATGCATATGCTTAATGTAAATTGGCTTAGCTCTCCCAATGTCAAAGATTACTCCCAAGAGAAAACTTGATACAAGGTATTGTGATATGGATGAACTTCATGCTGTCTATGATTTGGGATGTCTACAAGGGCCTGATATGGAACCATCCTTGCCAACAGAAACACAAGACTGCAATTTCAGAATGAATGTGATCTGTGAGCAACAAATTCCCTGATTCATAAACATTGCTGTATCAGTGCTCAGTCTTCCTTTCATTTATTAGATCCAAAAAGGTAAAGAACACCATGATTTAGAATACAAATAGTGTCTGCATGTGTCAACATGCATATTGATGTGCAAAATAATATAGAATTGCAAGAGTTACACAGAAAGTACTGTGTATGAACTAAAGATTCAGAACACACTTCAAAGCTATTTGTGAAGAAAAGACCCAGATGCATCCCCACAGCTAACAAGTAATCATCTCAATAAACCACAGATCACTTCAGGTTTGCCAAGAGGTAGGACGTTGCTCCCAAACACTGCAACATGTTATAACTCATTGCCCAAGCAATCCTTCCTTTTCTAAACTCCAATGTTTTTTTGTTGGCACCAAAACACCGGTTTTGGATCCACTTCTCAAAGTTCTGTCAGGGGCGCTCAGCAGTTTTGGCTGCAGAGAACAGTACTTCACACGCAGGATCAGCAAGACCTGTGCCCCAGGAAAGCCCCCCTCTGCTCATGGAGAGTTCCAGAAGCATGGCCCTGTTGTTTTGGGCCCTGACCGAGCCCTCAAGCTACAACCAGCCCTCAACCTCCTGCCTGAAAAACCACTTGTGTGCTTTGTAGCCTACTGGACAAGCCACTGTGTAACCCTTTTTATTTACATTGGTAAATGCTTATGCAGTTTTAGAGGTAGAATAGTGGTTGCATAAACCACCTTCTCAACATCCATGTTTTAGTCTTTGTAAAATACTAAAGACAGAATGAGTACACCTTGTGGAGACACGGTCACTGGCTTTTATGTTTCTAGAAAACACGATTGTTACTAATGTGGTAGCTTATTTCTAGAAAACATGGGCAGCTTTAAATTTGCTTAATTATCTGGTTCTAAAAACACAGAAAGATTAAAACAACAGTGATGATAGATTGCATGGTATTGTTTTCTTGAGCAGATTTCTGTGTTGGGATGCTTGCAAAACACACAGTACTTGTTAATGTTCAGATAAATTTGACTCAAAT
The DNA here is from genome assembly GCF_019232065.1 of Centrocercus urophasianus. Taxonomy (NCBI): domain Eukaryota; kingdom Metazoa; phylum Chordata; class Aves; order Galliformes; family Phasianidae; genus Centrocercus; species Centrocercus urophasianus. Next base: position 20,595,786 of record NW_024884697.1, read on the forward strand.
GAAACAAGACATCAAACTGTTCCAATCCACTGTTCCTGAGAGCTCAGTGCTTGGAGGGCTTGCAGGGTCCAGCCTCATTGGCCTGCAGATTCCAAGCAGGAAGGCACTGCACTGCATATGGAAACGGCTGGGTTTATTATGACACTGAAATTTGTATCTGCAGCTTCTGCACATGTATGCAGCCTTTTAAAAGCTGAAAACACCAGTTGTCCAGGAAGCCATTCTTATGGTGTGCTTTTATCTACCCAGTCACATACACCTACAGCCTTCAGCGCAGCTACGTATAGGAGCAGAAGCTTGTGCCTCTGAAAAGACTGCTGGTATATTCTGATGACACCACATTAATGATTAAAAAATAAAAAACAATTTGAATTTTTGGAATGGCGCTTCTAGGAGTAAAGGTGCTTATTTTTCCATAGCATACATTGTGAGGTTGCTGTATCTCATAGCAATCTGAAAAATAATTTTGAAATTGGGTTATTTTCTTTGCAGATCTCCGGAGGCATGCCCTGGTACTGTGGCAGCATTTCAGTAAGGGATTGTTGCTGGCAGCTTGCAGGGCTTCATCTTACTCCTTGGTAGAAGCTCGATGAAAAGTTAGGCCTGAGATAGTCAATACAGAGAGAGAAATACCTCTGGAGGGCAAGGCATTCCCCCTACATGGCTATCTATAGGATTTTGCCTTCTGGAGGGGCTGATGTCTCACCACTAACTATAGAAAGGGCACAAATAGCTATCTTAAGTAAGGTGTCTAACTTTCAGACAGTTGAGGGCAAGAAGATTGCTTTCAAGAGACTCAGAAGGTGTTTCTTATTGCCTTTAGTAGAGTGAGCATTTGTGCCTTCTACATCAGCGTGTGAACATTTTCCTATTTATGAACATATTTAGAAATCCATTTCTCAGATCTGAAAATATAAAGGCTTTTCTGACTGCTATAAGGTTTAGCCAGCACACACCATTAATGCTACACAGACATGGAAAAGCTTTATGTGACACGGAACAAGATCCATGCAGAAAGTTTTTGGAACCGTCCAGGTTTCGAATTCCAGGCTCAGCTGAAAAAAAACATTAATCTTGCCATTGCCTTCCTGGGACTTGACGAACAGGGAGTGAAGCCCACGTCTGCAAGCTGATACTAACGGTCTGATGACAGCTAGTGCTCTGTGTGCTTGCCTGCAAAGTCACTACAGCACCATTCACTAGCAAGAAAGAACACTTAAAGAAACATTTAAAGCAATCGTGACTATTAGTATTGCAAGCTAATTTAGGTCCAAGTGATTTTTTTCTAAGGAAGTATTTATCTAATGCACTGACTGCAATTATTTCCTTGGAAATGAACTGAACTGAATCAAGGCTGTTTAAAGTTAGAAGTACAGTTTTGCTTTTTTTATCTTTTTATTTTTTATCTTTTTATTTTTTATTATTATTTAAACATAGGAAAACATGTCCTGGTAAGTCAGGATTTGGTATGGAGCAGTGCTTACGAATAGAAAACATCCGCAAGTCCTTGCTTTGCTTGGAAATTACACAGAGCCTTTATTAAGACAAAAACTGCTTTCTGAATGAGCCCCAGCTCACAGTCTGTTTTTGCAAGGGCTGAGAGGATGCCAATATGACTATTAGCTTAGACTGAGGGTGCTCATCACCTGCTAAGACCGAGTCCTAACTGTACCATTACTTTGTAGCTCATGAATCAGCTTTCATTATGACAATTTTTATTTGGGGAAGGAATTCCCAGACAAGCAGTGAGTTGTTCTGTAGGCAACACAGGTGTTTGACGGATTCCCTGCTCAAGGCCAACTTCTGAATACCTTACAGCCACCCTCCGACCACTGCAGCTGGCAGAGGATGCTCAGCAGCACCGAGGCATGACAACCCTGCTGGCTGCAATGCCGCTTCCTTCCAGGGACCATGGAGCCTCTTGGCCACTTACTCAACTTCTGACATGCATTATATTCAAAATCCTCATTTTCATATATTCCAGGAGTCAACGTGAACGTACATATATTTAAAGCAATTAGGCTTTAAATTAAACACAGTCTAATAATTTTTTTGCTAGCAAAAGTTTTTACCCTGTCCCCTAAAATTGTATTCCTGCCATTTTTAAAATCACTACCCATGCTTTTTTACAGGAAGTTCTTCTGCTGTCAGCTAAGATTTTAATGTACTTCCAGAGAGGGTGCAAAAACTCTCCAGGCTCATAGGCAGTGCTTTAGCAGACATAAACACATTGCTGACAATAGCCTTACAAATGCTGCAAGAGACACAAAGATCACACCAGGGAGGAACAAGCCCTAATAGTTCCAGGGAACGGAATGCCTGCTGCCTTACCTTCTCACACGCGCCCAGCCTCTCTTTTTCCAAGAGCTTCCTGGTCTCCTGCTCCCAGTAGGCCATCAGCGCTTCCCTGCTGAAAGTCCCGGTGGGTGTTTTCTCTGTCAGGCTCTTTTGCCGTTGTCCTACTGGGAGGTTGCGGTCGGGCTCGATGTCCTCCAGTTCCCGCTCCAGCTCCTTCAGCTCCTCTTCCGTGAGAGAAGCGAGGAGCTCATCCTCGTCAATGTCCTCATATTTGCTAAGCTCTCTTCTGTAGCCAAAGGTAGACATGGTCCCGTTGGGTCAGGCTGGTACAGAACTGGAAGGATCAGGCATTCACGAGGGCTGGATCGAGCACACCACGTCCCGTTTGGTCAGCAACTGTTTCCCTGCGTAGCTGAGGCACCCTTTTAAGAGTAAGCACCGGGAGCTTGCGACAATGCATGGAGGGATGAAAGCATGCTCCGTTTTAAGCATCAGACGTCAGCCAGACATCTGAACAGAAGGAATGTCCCTCCACTGGTGTTTGCAGGTCCTTGGAAGAGGGGATTACTGACACAGTGACCATTGCCTTATTTAGAGCAGCGGGCTTGCAGGGGGTGGGGAGAACACTGCCGGCCTCACGCCGGCCTCGCCTCTAACAACAGGAGGGAAGAGCTGTGAAAATCCACATAATCCCAGGCTGCCACAGGGCTGCGAGTGGAACGGGCTCACTGGGGCCCAGTGGGGCCCCACAGCCTTGCCAGCACTCTGGTGGCACTGCCTTCACAGTGAGGCATTGGCAGGAGACTGCAGTGGTGGGGTGGCAGATGCAGAAGGTGGCAGCCCATGCCTCACACACCGCACATCGCTCAGTGGAGTGCCAGCTAATCCACCAGTGATGGTGGTATCAAGTCATTCCTTTGCAGCTATTGCCCAGATGTTAGTGGAGCAGGCTGTGTGCTGCGGTATCTCACCAAGATTTGGGGCTGCTGTGCCCTCGTGGCTCTGGCTTCAGCAGATTGGACAGACTAGCAAATGAAGGCCTCTAGTGGGCATTTTGGTCAACGGCTGTGGCTCAGTAGAGGTGACAGGTGGCATCTGGAGAACACCCTCACATTCACATCTGCCTTTAAATATGTGTATATATAAATCTTCATGTACATTCTTCCAATATAGGTATATGATAATGTTCTCACACACAAACATAAATATTTGGGAACAGTGTATATATAAGTGTATGTATATTGTCACATCTTCTACTGTATTATTCTGACATCATTTATAGAGAGAAGTATCTTCCAATATAAGGAACCACAGAATGAAAGCTTAAACTTCCCTCTATGATTTTTCTCTTTATTAACATAGAACAAGTGAGGTATTTTGAAACACCCAGCCCAGCAATATCTGCAAGCCAGTGCTGTAGGAGAGAAATGGAGAAAGAAAGACACAGCTGGTTTTGGTGCAAGGACGGAGGATGGCATCTATAATGATAAATGTTAACATGATGAAATAATAAAACTTTTTTTATTATTATTTTTAGTTGGTAAAGTCAGTATTTAATGTAATTGAAAATAATTTGAACTATGCTCTTGTCCAGTATTGCCTCTTTATGGCTAGTACGGATTGGGCACTAGAACTGATGCGTGGTGTTTAGCCAAATTGTTTATTCAACTTAATTATGATTCATATTGCTCCACTGGAAATAGTATGGGGAGAGTGGGTTCAATTTTCATGAATCGAACACAGAATCATAGAATCATAAAATGGTTAGCATTGGAAGGGATCTCAAGGATCATGAAATTCCAGCTACCCCACCACAGGCAGGGTTGCCAACCATGACGTCAAGTACTCGACCAGATTGCCCAAGGCCACATCCAACCTGGCCTTAAACATGCAGGGTAGAGGGTATCCACAGCCTCTCTGGACAGCCTGTTCCTCACCACTCTCTCAGTAAAAAACTCCCCCCTGACATCTAATCTACATCTCCCTTCCTTTAGTTTGAAACCATTCCCTCGCTGACAAAATTACACCCACTGACATAAATTGATGCTTGCTGAACATTTATAGAGGCCAAACATTGGATGTGAGCACAGTGAGGTTGTGGGTGGTGCGTTTCAGTAGTGGTGACTGTGACATGAAAGACAAGCCATGTTCTGGATGGCCATGCTCAGCTGTCACACCTGAAATGAAGAGTGTCTTGATCAGCTCATCCAGGCATTCAGTGGATTATGACCTGGAATTGTGTACAGAGATGAACATCAGCTTCAGTGCTGTTGGAAATGGTGGTGGCAACGTTGGTATATTGCAAAGCTTGTGCCAGGTAGGTCCCTGGGATGTGAAAAGGGCAATCCTTCTCGATTTCCTGGAATAATAGGAAACCATCAACTCTGACTGCTACCATTGCGGCTCAAACTTTCAGAGTTAGGCCAGAGAAGAAAACCTTTCTCTTGCATCACAAGACAGGCCCCATACCAATTTGAAGACTGGGGAGCATATTGCCAATCTTGGCGCGGCTGTCGTACCACACTCACCTTATGGCCTAGATTTGGCACCTCCTGACTTTCATTTCTCGGGCCAATGGAAGATGGGCAGTGTGGACAACATTTTTCTAGTAATGATGCCACCACAGCTGCTGTGAAACAGTGGGCAACCTCTGCTGGTGCAGATTTTTATGAGATCAGCATACAGGCTTCTGCTCATTGCTGGAATATTTGCATAAGCTACTGGTGGTGACTATGTTGAAAAACAGTTTTGTAGCTGAGAGTTTGCTCTGTCAAATCATGTTATTATGCTCTCTGTGTCTGTTGTAGTTTCTGTGGAAATAAATAGGAGGCATTACTTTTTTAGTGATCTTGGTATTTCAAGGCTTTGGAAACGTTCTGCTTTTCACAAGTTTCCGTAAACTTGTTGGCCCAGCTGTTGAAAGGAAGAGAGCTACATCAGACAGGCAGTATGCATCCTCAACCAAGGTAAAATCCACAGCTTAAACTTCACTTCTAGTCTGTTGAGCACAGGGCAAAAGATAGGAAAGCACAGTGAGCGCTGCACAACCTTGTCCTCAGGCGTGGGACGTGGCCTGCCCCCAGGACACTGGCTATTTCAGTCACAGCTCTGAGGACAGCCTGTCAGACAGATGCGTTGGCTTGTATCAAAACGCCAGGCCACGCTGCAGGAACGGCTCCAATTGCCATAGAGCATGTTAAAAACAATGCAGCCACAGCACGTCTGGGCTTTCCTGCTCCCTCCCATTGTGCATTCTTGCCTTTCCCCACCTCTTTTGCACCCCTATTCCTTACCCAGTGCCTTCCCTGGTGTACAGCCCTCCGGCAGGCCCCCAGACTCCATTCCCAATCTCCTCACTGCTGTGCCCTTCCATGCCTCCTTTCCCTGGCCTCTCCTTCCCTCACCTAATCCCACCCCCTTCTCCTGCCTCACACTCCTTTCTCCATCCTCCCTCTATATGTATGTATATAGAGTTATCTATATCGATTTCCGTATACTGCTTCTGCAGGCCCAGGTGGTGGAATGCAGAGTCAAATGGCCAGAAAAGACAAAGGGTCAGCAACCTGGCATCCAAGCAGGACTGCCAGACTGGCAGACTGATGGGACAAGCTGTAGTCCTTTCTATTGAGAGACCAGCGTTACTTTTGAAAAGTGTGCACACCGTACTGTTATTGAAAAGGATGTGTCATCACCTACATTTAACAGTGCTATCAGCATTGCAAATGGGATAAAGCATGCACTTGAAGGTATTTAAAAGAACAATTTTTCAGCTGATCTTCTCTATGCCAAATTATTCTGTTGTCTATGATCTCTACTGGTGTTGTTGTAAACAGGGAGTCTATCTAGAGAAAAAGACCTTTCCCTTTAGCTCTGCTGGGGAAAAGAATAAATGCGGGATGAATTCAAAGATGACTGTGAACCAAAAGCAACATTTGCTCAGGAGTCAGGCTCCACAACCTAATTCAACGACAGATTTTTCCTGCTGACCCCTGGCAGCACACCCTAAGGCCAATATGAGGGCAGATTCCAGGTCCCGATTGTAGCTTAACAACTCAGTCCCATCACAAACAATGATCAGCTTTCACTCAAAAATGTGTGCACGTGGACTGCCTTGCTGCTCAGATTCATTTTGAAAACAGCAGGTGGGAATATCAGCTGCTGGGAAGTCAACCAGAAGTCTGGAGAACATCACATACCACCAAGCCATGGGGCAACCCCTAATCTAATGTATTTTGATGGTAGGAGTGTTGGGTTGCCTTGTACTTATCCAGAAGACAGAACAGTCATAGAAATACATGTGACAGAAAATAAATGAATGGGTTCTGGTAGTGCTGATGTATCTTGAAAGGGGACTCAAGAGGTGAACCTGGCTGTTGGGAAGCATCAGGGAAAAAAATTCATCCGGGTGCAAATAAAAACATTTTCAGACTAACAAAATCCCCAGCCTTTGATTAAAAAAAAAGAAAAGGAAAAGGTGTGATGAACCTGCTTATCTCTGTCAGCATAAACTATTCTTGCCACAGTTTTGCTCAGTGTAAGCTCTTCTCCACATCTCTAATGCGTGACCACTTCCCCAGCACCAGTTTCAGCCACCCCAAAAAGATAAATTGCTTTGTACACCATGATGATCCTAATGCTCTTGCTTTCATATAGCTGCTCCTATCTTTCCAAAGAATCTTGGCGTGCTTTACAAACATTGCCAACAGATTTACAAGCTATATATAGAAATCATTTCACTCACTACTGATGTACAGACATTCTGGCTGTGTAGAATTACAGGGCAATATTACTCAATGGTTTGGGGCAGGAAGTAGAGGGCGCTGCATTGCAGAGAAAGGAGCAGAGGTGCACTTGAACACAGATAAAGCAGTTTTTAATTTCCATGGGATACTATTTAGGCAGCTGTAGTCAGATTATTCTTCCCCCAAAAGCATGCCAAAACATATAACATCTGTCAATGTAAGCCTCACAATACTTACAGCATTTGTAAATATACTGTAAGTCATATGTCCAGACGAGAGTATGCAGCTATTACATTTTAAGTAATCATAGAAAGTGCATGGATTTAATCTTTGTGGAATGCCAAAGGCCCAGTTCTCCTGTGTAGCTTAGCCAAACCTACCATTTGCCTTTCAGATGAAAAAACCAAACACCTCTATTTCTTTACACTCAAGGAGCAACACATGTGCTTCTATAATTAGCATTTCCTTATTTTTATGTCAGAGTATTTTTAACAGTGTGTTAGCAATATAAACAAATGATGCAAATAATAAGGAATGAAATACAAGCAACAGTAGGAAGTAAATTCTCTTTTTTATTCTCTTCATTTATGTCTATTTTTAAATAGGCCACATTAATGACGTTAGGAGTTCCGGGCACCTTGTCTACCATGCACACAATATGCAGTGTCACTGAGAAGTCATTGGCTTTGCATTAAGACTTGATCAATTGTGGAGATTTCTACTGAAAATGTGAACTCTGAAAATGAAATTAAATACTCTGTACATGTCACCAGAGCCACAATACCATATCAGCCTTTTAGCTACTAACCATGCATTTTTCCAGCTTTTCTGGAAAATCACAAAATGTTAAGTTACCCGGGGAATATTCCTCCTAATCTAAGTACCTCTTTTGCTGATGTGAGTGACACTTAAGGGAATAACTCAGAGAGAAAATGTTTCCCATTGCAATATATACCTTTAAATATTTAAACAGTAATTTGGTGCAGTTGCCCGTTTACTTCTTTCCGATCTGTTCAGCATTTGTCCTGGTAAAGGATTAGAATGGATTTCTTTGAAGACTGTTCTGAGACAGAGGGTGTGTTTTTTAATCAAGATCGTTATCTCTAGGTGCAAAAAAAGACTCCGAAGGGTAGAAAACTTGGATGACAACATTCCAGTTTTAATTCCTGCATCCTAAACAAATGATTTCCAGTGGAAATGAAGGCAGAGAATAAGACAGAAGAGCCATTAAGGCTGAAATTTACTTTGGCTGGTATTACTTTTCCTAATATCAACTTCTTGAGCAACAATCTATCAGAGCTAAGGCTCATATGAATAACAAAATAAGAAGGTGGGAAGAAGGCTTTGAATGGACTGACTCAACAGGCAGACTATAGTTGTGGCTGAGTACAGCAGAGAGGTAAAGCTGGCTACACAGAAGAAGACAGAGGTAAAGAGACTGATGACCAGGTTCATATTAAAGGGAGTTCTGGAAAAACCTAAAGAGGTGAGACCTGTTCTACTACAGAGATACGCGCTCATGAGTTTACACCACTTTTTTCCCATGCAAACCATAGCTAAGTGGTTGGCTATTTTAGAAGCCTTTTTCTACCTCAAATGAGGGTTAGGAAAATCCCTTTACCTAACCAAAGGTAGACACAGAAGAGCACTACATTGTGACAGTTTCTCCATGCATGGCTCGCATGCTATCAGAAATGATCTGAGCAAAGGCAGCTCAGGCACGGTGAGCCCAAGCCAGAACACTGACACCTGCAGAGAAACAGTAAAACTGTCCCCCACTTGATATGCAGAGCAAGGATCTGCCCTGCCAGCATCCAAGATTAGATGGTAGCCAGTGCATGTAAGTTTTACAGAAGGCATAAGCAACATTACGGGCTCTAAAGGCAATAGCTAGTCCTATAACTCATGGTTGTGGTTTGGTCCTACACCAAGCTGTGAAAACACAGCTACAAAGTCCATCTCACTGGTGCTGGAAAGGCTGATGTAACCACAGTTGAATGCCTGGCTCCTCAGAGATCTGATCAGCCTGGTGCAGCTGTTTCTGTCAGATTTTAAGAGAAACAGAGCCCAAATGATATCACTGCTTTCAAGCATTGCCCCAACTGATCAGAGTCCCTAGCCCAGAGCATGCCTGAATCAAAACTAGGACATTTATTTACGTCTAGCCAGTGTTGCCCATAGGGTAGACATGCTATGGAATTGGATTGGGATGGAACACCCAATGAGACACACCCAAATAGCAGAGAAAATGAAAATCCAGCTTTACAAAGGTTCAGTCAGTATCCAAATAGAGAGGAAAAGGAGTTGTTTTTTTCTTAGCAATCTCTTCTCTCAGCTGGGGCTGCTGCCCTCACTTCTCTTCACACATTTCCTGCTCTCACTAGTACATATTCAACCCCACAAATGTTCAGTGCTCTCGATCTAAAACATGGGAATCAAAAGGCTTGTGTTCAATTCCTAACTTGCCAAAAGCATGGCACAAACTAAATAGTTTCCTTTCTGTATCCATATATCTCTTCTCATATTCCATTTAAAACACAGTTTTGCCCCTTGCTTCTCCATTCAGGCCACAGGTGCCTTGGAGGCATTCCAGATGCTTTGCTATAATGTTAAATCTCCTTCAAGGGCTGAGGGGAGGGGGAAGTCTTTGATAAATTGGCATCTTCAATGTTGAGGGAAAGAAAAACTTTAACACAGGATTATGCCACAGTATTGTGGCAACAGGATGACAAATAACAAAAATGGCCCAGATACATCGTTAATAAGATAAGCACAATGAGGTCTTTTAACTTACCTAATGATATTTTATGGAGCAGTCCATGATATTTTAAACATTTCAGGCAACACTTTGCCCTAGAGCTGAATGCTCTGATGCCAGAGGCAATGTAACTATTGCCTGAGGCGTGTATAGAGCCCTAAATATAAACCTTGGTCTATGAACTAGAATTACTAATGGAATTTGGCTCTCACCACAGAAGGGGTCTTAAGCCTCCCATCTAAAGCCCATTTGATCATGTTTCCTTCACTGGTTGCAGTGTACAGTATCAAACACGTGACCGTTCAGATCCGCACGTTGTGGTCACTGGATTCACAGAAACTGCCACTATTTAAGTCTTATTAAGCCCATATTTCTGTTTAGAAATCCCCACACAGTGAAACCAGCTCATAGATCGGTGTGCCCAAGATGAGTTGGCCTGGGGAGCCCTGCCTGCGGACAGCCATGTTGGTTTCACTGCACGTTCAGCCTCAGGCCATGTGGAGCCATCCACCACCTGGGACATCCTGCTGGCAGTGGCTCAGTGTGTCTGCCAGGTACCAAGAGATTTCACACAAATAACCGAATTCTTTCTCTTTATCCTAGTAAAAATGTCTGGCAAAGCAACAGAGGATGGGTCTTGGAAACTCAGATGAGGATTAGCTCTAGGGAGAGCAGAAGCAACAACTAAGCCTTCTTTCATAACACTCTTCATGTCCTTGACCAATAATCTTCACTTCTTCCATTTTATCCTGTAAATATATTGTGAGAAAGGACCGACCTACAAATGACTGATACATCTGCTCTGGGGAGTGGAATTTTTCAATACTGATTGAGGTGTTAAGTTATATACACCAAGCACACACTCTGGAGAACATGGAATGCCAGCCTAAGGAATGGGGCAGAAGGATGCTTCAGCTGATCTTGTGTGTGTGTGTATGTGTAGCAAAAGAACAAGTGCAATCCACTTTTAATGGAATAATATAAAGGATATTTAGTCAGATGTGTTTTATTCTGGGCACGCACAGAAACATGCTGCCAAGTATATCGCAGTATGTGACTAAGGGTCTTGTTTAGTCTGGTTGAGAAATGAACTGACAAATCTCTGTAGGAATCATGATTAAATTATGATATTGTACCATTTCTCAACTAAGGGGAAAAGCTACTTGATTTCCTGCTTGGTTTGCCAGTCAAGATCTACTCTTTTTTTAAAGAAGCCTGACATCCCTCAATCTTTGCTGGGCATTAAAACTTTCTACACTGACATACTGTACTGACAAGTAGATGTACCTGAGAACACTGATTGGTAAAAATAGCTAAAAAGACTCTTTGAAGTGTTTGGAGAATTTTATAATAGAATAATGATTTTCCAGATACGAAATGTGCTATATTTCCTGCCAATTACATGTCAGAGAACTGCATTTAGAGGTTTAATTTTCCTTACCAAGTTAAATTAGGCATTTCTTCTCTTTTCTAGATAAACTCATGCCACAAACTAAGATGAGTGTGCATTTATCATCCTCACAGGGAAGATTACCAGGAAAATCTTTTGTCTTTTATTCATCCACATTCCCATTTAGAGTGATTCTTTTCTACATAATTATTATAGTGCCCTTATTGTGATTTCAGCCTAGATTTGAAAAGTACAATCTTGTGTTAAAACATACTAGGTTTGAAGAAAAATTTGTGCCCATCAAAGAACTAATTACAATACATAGCAGAATGTTGTGAACATATATAAAACATAGAATCATAGAATCAGCAAGCAAATCTTCAGACAGTAGAAAATAGAAAAGAAATTAAAATAGTGCACAGTTATTATTAAAAACTATTCTGAATGTATCTCTTTTCCATACAGATCATATTCTTTATATAGGATGTAGTTCTGGAGAACTGGTGGAAGTGGAAACTTCTTCATGGATGACAGCTTCTGCAGTCTCCACAACCCCAGGAGTTTACGTATCTTCAGGCGACACAGATGTTTCAATGGGCGAGGATTGTCTGAAAATAACAGTGAGAGAGAAATAACAATGTTGTTAACTATGGCTGATGAATGATTGCCCTAAAAAAACTAATATCAAAATCTACCTTTGGGCATAATTTTGCCACTTCTGAATATGTGATGTTACATGCTGTTGATATTAATCAAACTTCTTTTGGATTTCTCCTAACACTACATTCCTCCTTTTTAGAAATGTGCACACTGTGTTATGTCACCAAAGCTGGACATTATTTAACGTAATCAATGGCAACTGATAAATGATCTCTCCTTTCTCTCTGTGTATATTGAAAAAATTTGCAGGTTTAAACCAGCTGTGCAAATGACCTGGCACTTCCATTTCTGCTCAATAGAGCAGAAATAAGGCACTGAGACCAGACCATGCTTGGATCTAAACCAAAACTTCTTACCAGACTTCACATCACTGGAAGATTTTGATTTGACTTAGCTTTCCTGAACACTTCAACAATTTTCAACACACCTGTTATAGTTAAGACAACCAAATTATTTTGATGTGCCTATGACACTAAAAGTAAATAAAAAAACTTCCTCTGCATGCCAGTATAAAACATCAAAATAAAATTAAATGCCAGATTAAAATTTAAATGTTGTGCTCCTTTATAATTGATGTTGAACAAAATTCTATTAAAAAACTGCAAACTACAGTCAAATAAAATTAGATCCTGCATAGAGAGCTTTTCCTTTATTTCTCAACTTTCTAAAGTTAAGGTGGATGAAACCCATTTCTGGTGCCACCTGCTGTAAAATATCTAAACTAGGTTGTAGAGCTTCAAAAGAGAAAGCATACACAGAAGTATTAATTACTGAACGGCAACTCTAAATGTAGATCTTGTAAATCAGGAATTGATGGTACACTGTGATGGTAACTCATTGTCAACATCTCTCATCTTGAACACAATAGCATCTGAAACACGCTCTTATGATAATGCTGGAATGATTAATAGACTTGGCCGATCAAGGGAGGAAAAAAAGATAAAGTATCAGCAATATTCCTCCATAAAAAATATGTTTCATAGCTGTGCAATGATTGGCACTGTAATGCTTCATGTGGAGGATGAGAAGTACCCCAATGGTCTTGCACAATTGAAGAGGCTTCCCACACACCACTGACATTCCACAGGAGACTGGTAAGGTGCACAGCAGGTTCATTCACACTTATATTCCAGTCCAATTAACTGTGACCAGTGGCAACATCGAGACGATCTGTCTCAATCTGAGCAATGGATGACAGACACAACCTGGCTCTTAAGCTAGTACACACTTGTATTGCTACTGCATTTTAGACTAATATGACCTGGTAAAAGCAATTACAGTCTCCTGTAATAAAACATAACATAATTATTTGGAAGTTAGATATTTACCCAATATCTGGCGTATCTCTGTCCATTCCTTCTGTGTTTCTAGAACAAACTTAATTTTTGTGCATAGTGGAACATAATCCATGTAATCTATAAAAATACGAACAACTTTTCCTGCTAAGTGTTTCAACCACGGAACAGAGATGAAGTCACAGAACTGAAAGACAAAACATATCAAAGAATAATTTCAAAATATGCGCAGTGGAATGCCAAAATAACACATTGTAAAGCAATTACAAAAGGTAATTAAAACAAAGTATTAGGAATGAGCTTTAATAGCTATGAATGGATGCTTATGTAAATTACTTTACATTTGCTTCCATGCTTAGTCTTTGTGATCTAGCCTTTGTTTGGACAGGAACTGAAATAACAATAGCCTGATTTGCAGTTTCTTAAATCTTCCTTACTAAATCTCTAATGTACAGGTACCAAACTAAATCATTCTACATAAATAATTTTCCCTATCTCAGAATCAAAAATGAAAAATAGCTGTTTGAGTTTTTTAGGTTGTTTTAAGAGGATTTTGCAAGTATATGCTTAATTCTGCACAATAATATGGAATTTTTAAAGCTGGCTAAAGGAAAGAAGAAAGCAAAAAGAAGGAAGGTATGTATTTACTGGATTATCCCTTATTACAGAAGAAGTCCACCCTGGCAGAATCTCTTCCTCTGGAGTTGACCACACAAAAGAATTTCCGAAGACATCTTGATGCATACAGTCAAAACACAACTCCACATTGTATCCATGATTCAGTAACAGCCTTAGCATCACCTCATCATTCAAGGCATACTGGATGGCACTGGGAAAATGCGTATCATTAACCATCATAAAGTAACAATTGACATTTGCTCCATAAGATAGAAGCAGCCTTACTATTTCGTGGTTACCACCTCTTACTGCCACAAGAAGACAGTTTAAAGGATCCTTGTTCGGATTTGCACCAGCTTTCAGTAATATTTCAGTGCAAAGAATGTCATTGTTAGAAACAGCAAAATAGAGTGCAGTTTTCCTTTCATCATCATAACTATTTGAGATGTGATCATCCAAGACAGTATTGACATCAAAATCACTTTCAATAAGGAGCTCTAGGCACTGTGAATTTTGGCCATCTGCAGCTGAGTGAACAGGGCTTATCCCACTTTTCTGGATTGCAGTTTGGGATGTGACTGGAATGAGATACTTCAGGACCCTAAAAAACAGTGAAGACAATAAGGCATCACTCCTCTGCATGAAGAAAATGACCATCACACCTATATGTTAATTTACCAAATAGACACTTCACACAGGAAAATCCTAACACAGAAGCACCTGTTCAGGAAGTATCAAATGGAACCTTGTCTTTAAGATATTTCAGTGCTTTTCACTTAGCTCTAAAGCAGTATATTTTACATTTTCTTTTGTTTCTGCTAAAGTAACTCCTAGAAGTTGATTCAAGTTGATGCGACGCAGCCATTTCTGAAATACAGGTGGTCTGCACATTTTCATGTTTAACAGTGTTCTTCAGCGTGACCCTCAGGCACACTATATCTTAAAGAGAATGTGAAGTACAAACTCATACTCACAGGTAATGCCCCTCATAAGCTGCCTTATGTATGGGAAGCAGTCCTGCCTTATTGGGCACGTTGCCACTTCCTCCATATTCCAGAAGAAGCGATATGCAGTCTGGATTTCCTCCTCCTGCCGCTTCAAATAGTATTGATGAACCATCATCTGCTAAGGCCTGGACATCACCACCTTGAAGAAGGATAGAGAGTTTAGAATTGCAACCAAATTGATTTGCAGATCAACATAAAAACAAGCCCAGAATACTCTCCCTCATATTTTAAAACGTATTTATATTAAAACGTTATGTAAACAACAAACATTTCTTGTGACAAAATTAGCCTTTAAAGGCAAAAAGAAATCTTGTATAGATATAAGTCCAGATGTATGATGTATGGGTGGGGTCTGCTTAGGCCTTAAGGGTTATAACTGAGGGTTTTCAAAAGCCTGGCCTATTTAAATAAATATTTAATTGCATCAATTAGTACCAATATAATTATGTACACTGTAGAAAGGAATGAAACAGATGAAGAAAATGGGACAGGAGCAAGTAGAAGAAGGCAAAGTAGGACAGTAGCTGTAGGTCCCTCCTTGATTGAAACTGATTGGTATCAACTCCATCATTCCTTTGACATGGATTATGGTAGAGTAGGAATGCTCATATATGCTTCCTTTCTTTCCAAGAAACCAAATCTAATCATTCATCGCTCCTACTTCTCTCCTTTTCCATTACCACTCTAAAACACCCCAGCAACCAGGCACGATGCATGCCAGAGCAGAGGCCCAATTCTTTTTCACGTGGTGGCTACATACCTTTATGAATGAGATGCTCCAGCACATCGCAGTGACCATATTCAGCAGCAACACCTAATGGTGTTACTCCATACCCATCCTTAAGGTTCACATTTCCACCGTTCTTCAGAAGAAGAGAAACAATATCTTTGCGTCCCTGTTTTGCAGCTTCATGCATTGCAGACCAACGTTTTACACATGGCTGGTGGATCCTGCAGTTGTGTTTAATCAGAGTAGAGACCATTTCAAAAGAACCACTTCTTACAGCTTGAAGATATTAAAAAAGGGAAAAAAAATACTATTATATTTTCAAGCACATTGTCTAATTTAAAGATATCCAGTAAGTTTAGAGAATTTTTTTCTTCTGTACTAACATGAGGAAATTCAAAAGACCTCCAGTCCTAGGAATCTGGGGGTCCAATTCAATGGTAAATCAATGATGATCTGAGCTGCATGGGAAATTCAAGCTCGTAGTCACAGGTAATGCCTCTCATACGCTGTTTAGTGTATAAGAAGTAGTCCTTATCAGATTCTTTGCCTAAACCATCTTAATCTGTAAGAAATATCAGTTAGGAATATGGAAGACAAAAGCGGCATCAGATCAATTGCAAGGAAAAGCAACACTAAGAACAATAAAGTATTAGACAATGGTCCTTACTTGTAAAAGTGATGCCAACATTACAATGTCCACTGAAAATCTCAGTTGTGATTTAGTCATCTGGTAGCTCTAATCCTAGCATGTATTCAGTGGCTGTTGTCAGCCAAAACAACACTGACATCTGCCATCCCATATTCTGACCTTCTGACGTGCTAAGTTTGAAATTTCCATATATAACTACACCTGCAAATTATCCACATATAAAACAGTGATCCAGATAGTAGTCTAATCTCACATGTGAACTATCTTTTGGAATAGCAGATCTCTTCTCTGACTGGCAAGGCAGGTGAGAAAGGTCAGGGTTAGCAAATTTAACTTCAGTGAATGTCCTTTTAAACATGTAAGAAGGTTTTTATGAAGCAAAAGTCTTCATAATTACTTACATCTGCTTAGAAGAGAAGCATTACTGAACACAGTGGGAAGTAGAAATTATCACGCTAGATTTTTTTTTCAGCATTTATCTTTACACTGAAGAGCCCTTCAATTCAGAATTTTAGAATTAAAAAGGGAAGCTAGGTGATTTTCAGCTCTCAACATCATCTATTAAGTGTTAAACATCTGGTTCTCTATTTCACTAAGGCTAAAATGTGTGATGCACAGCAATATCTGCGTCCACGTTCTCAGCTTTAAGTGGCACAAAAACACAAAAAGCGTCACATAAACAGTTCACATCTGGCAAGCCTCATTTCCAGGAGTTTGTATAGAGAAATATTTAGGAAAATAAATTACCACTATAAGGGGAATTCTTTTTACATCTGCCCTAATTATTCTTTCCAAGTTTCATTAAAACAAAAACTGAAAATAACTTCGAAGTTATAGACTTAAAATTACTGAAAAGAGCTGAAACAATGGAAAGCAAGAAACCCCAAAGGAAAGCTTCAGAAAAGCCTCAGAGCCTTAAAATGTTAACTTATCCACTTATCAAAAATTCATAGAACTTAAGATTTTAATACTGGCTATTGTAATATATATTGCAGTTCATTATGCAGTATAATGGTACTCTGATGTATACATGAGAATTGCATTAACTTCAGAGATTTATTCTCTTCAGAAGAATGGAGATATTTGGCTTTCAACAGCAACTAGAAGCTGATATCTGCTAAGCTGCCCACGTGCAACGATGCTCATTTAAGTCTACCAATAGCATAAAATCTTACAAAGAATCAGCTTTCTTGAGATTGAGGTGTTATTTAGAAATGCAGTACAAGCTTGCTTTCAGTACAAGAAGGAAGGGAGACGAGATGGGAGATTTTGCAACCGAAAATGCCGTTCTACTCTTGAAGAAACCATCCAAAAAATATAAAAATCTTCAGTAACCTCCAGACCTCCACAGAAAGCACGTTCAAGTTAAAGTAACGCCTTATTCTTGTACCTGACTTAAACTTTAAGATGGACAGCTTGCTAATGGCCTTACAGCATTTGAAGACACAGAGAAGATGCCTCAAACAAAACAGAGGTCGCATTCTCAGGATTATCTTTACATGCAACTCAGGAATGACTTCAGTAAAATTATCGCTGAAGTGAACACTGGGTACATTTCACTTCATCTACCAACAGCCAGCAAAACAGCCCAACAGAGTATTGGAGTGAGTAAGAATTACACACACTGACAAGGATTCACAGAAATGGAGCTAACTTCCCCTTGTCAGGGTTGGCTCTCAAGTCTGACGAAGCAGATGTGTCAGTCTGGTGAAGTGGATGGGCTGCAGCCCAGGGAAAGGGGGCAGTTACCAATCAGGAGTGGAGTCTCGCCTTTGTCATTCGTGGTGTTGGGCCAAACACCTTTTTCCAGCAACGCTCGGACGTTTTCCACAAAGCCAGCTTTGGCTGCCAAAGTTAGCGGTGTTTCTCCATCAGATGTTTTGTATTCCCACATTGTTTTATACGATGCTAGAAGTAAGAAAGTGAGGAAACATAAAACTAATTTAAAGCGCAATGCTGTTAATGCACACATGTAAACCAGCAGTCCTTAGATGCTTTAAGTCTTTAATCTTTATGAAAATTGCTTGTAATTATGTTTATCTTAATCTAACTTGTACCTCCAGACTGAATACTGAATATTCATTTTAGCTATGTTATTTCCGTAGGATTCTGAACAAAGCATTAAATAAGACTTCAAGCTCTTTCCTAGTGTAAATTGATGTAACATCCCAAAAATAAAATTTGCCTGAGATGTAAATGACATCTGTAAGATGCTTCATAGAGGATCTCTTCATGCTTCTTTAGTAATCAGTTCTAGCCTGTTGTTGTCCATGTCTGGCTTTTTGTTCTCTGTTTCTTTGCTACTTCCTCTGTCCCATGAGACATCCTCATTTACTCACCATCTAAAATAATTTCCAATATTTGCTGAATTGGCTGAGCTGCAGCCTCGTGCAGAGGAAACCATCCTCTTTCATCAGCTTCATCCAAAGCATATTTCCATTTCACAAGATCTTGGAGCCCAAATATCTGACCTTAAGAAATCCAACAGATAAGTGAGATGCAGTTGAAAAATTTTATGAGGAGAGCACAGTTTCACAAAGGGACAGAAGGGGTTTTACCTTCCTTTATGGCTGTTACAATTTTCCTATTTTCTTCACTAGGTGGCACAAAACTACCCAAAAGAGAACAGAAAATAGAAAATACAAACACACAGTAAATACATTACATTATTTATTCAATATTTTCCATGAGCTTCTCATCTGAGCCAACTTTCCTTTATATATCATCTATAGTCCCCATTAGCCTTGTGATCTCTTAAGTTACACCTGTAACAAGGACCTTCAGAGTAGCCAAAGTTCTCAAGGGAGGTGCAGGCCCTGCCTGGCTTCCTGAGCAGCCTTGTGTCCCTTCCCCTATCCTCCCCTGGTGTGGCTGTTTCCAGGAGGAGCTGTGAACTGCTCTGACAAAGCTCTGAATTTGGTAAAGAATTCTATGGATTTAAAAGGCGTATTTGCCACACAGTACAGAAACGAGCCCCTCAGACTCAGAAACTTTATGCAGCAAATGAATACATGATGGCATCAGAATTTCAATATTTGTTAATTAATGAGTTTGATTATGTCAATTATGTAGTTTTCCCTGAAAAACAACTGTCAGTTTTTTTAACAGTGTTATTCAAACCTCCATAAACAGAAGTTAAATGCTGCTTTCTGCTAGTACACTGAGTATCTTAAAAAAAACAAGAATAGGTTAAACTTAAAAACTAGATTAGATTACAAAGAAGAAAAAAAAAAAAAAAGGAGCAGCCAAGTGAAAAGGAAGATTCACGCAAACACTGATGACCAAGAGTCAAATTCTCATGAGATCCCACAGGAAATTAAGGCTGACAGTGCTCCCAGACTTACAGTTCTACATCTCGGGTAGTGATGCCCTGGAACAGGTTGCCCAAGGAGGTTTTGGATGCTGGCAACCCTGCACACAGCAGGGGGTTGAAACTACATGATCACTGTGGTCCTTTTCAACCCAGGCCATTCTATGATTCTATGATATCCCTTTCAGTCCCAAGATAGATCAACCTACAATATGTGTTTATAGGATTATTGCCAAAGAACCTCTCCACTTAGAGAAAGTTCATTTTTGTTTCATGTGTACCTTTTCACAAGAATGGCCTAAAAAGCTACGGGAAGTATTACTTTACCAAGTGAGTCCCGTCTCCCTTAACATCTCTGCAACTCCAGAAGATGGGTTGCTCCAGATGGCAAAGCAGGGCAGAAGCCTGCTCTGGATCTCAGCTTTGTCTCCAGCACAGAGCCCCACGTGATGCCAGGGAGATGATTTTCATCATCAATCATCAATCAAAGGACTCAATCAGTCTAATTTAATGTCACATCTGAACTCTTGCTGAACACTTTTGTAGGATCTTTTGGTTTTCTCGTTTGCAGTTTTCTTGTACGCCTAGATACCCGAGTGCACAGGGGAAAACTGAGTGAGTACAGAGAAGTTCACTAGCAAGTTTCTGTTTTGTTTATTCTTTCAGGCAGTATTTCACTGAGCAAAACGCATAACAGCCAAACCAAGAACTGCTTTAAGGACAATATCAAGCACTAAATGTCAGTATCACAAAACACTAAAATTATGGCATAACCTCTGAATTCACAGTACCTGTCACTAAAGCTGGACATTCGTGGTTTGGCTGCATTTGATTCTTGAATGCTAAGCTGTATGGCATACTCAGTGAGCAGATTTTCGACCACATCTTCACTTTCATCCATCATTTTTTATGGCAAATCATATTCATATGCTGTTTTGAAATACACACAAAAATATACTGGTTAGGATTAGTACACTACTTAAGGTTGTTGTTTTTGTTTTTGTTTTAAATAATAAAATTGTTTCCATCAATTTATTTTAATTTCATAGCATCTTATTGAGTTTTGCTTCTATTGTTCACAAACGTTCACAAATGGTTTAATCCTGCAAGTTGATCATACCATCCAACCTCACTTATTCCAAGAGGGATTAAGAGCACAGAACAGCTTGTAGGATACTCAAATGCAGGACAGCAAGAAAATTCTTTTATTTTAAATATATATATATTGCTTTTCTACCTCCACTTTATCTCCACACAATTAGGGGAAGAAATTAGTCATCATCTAAATGTGTAGCTCTTTTCTGGTCATACAACTCTCATGCCCATTTTGCCAGCTATCCCCTGCTTTGTTGTAATCCCTAGAACTGATAATGCCACAGGCAACCCAGAGCTCTGCTTCAACACAGACTTAGCCAGGAAGGTGTTAAGTAAGCAGTGTTTTAAAATTGTTGTGTGTGCCATTTTCAAATTATCACACAAAAATTAATAGTATATTGTAAAATGATAAATTTAGTAAGGTAGCAACTGACTGACATGGCAGAGTAAGTAGAATGTAAATGGCTCACCACAGCACAAGTGCTGGACACATAGCTAGAGGTCTATACATGCCTTGAGAGCCTGATTTGCTATATCACTGCTGGTAATACGCTGTGCTAAAGTGACGAGGTCCGACAGAAGCGTGGATGTTCCACTGGGATCACACAGGAGTGTAGCAGCATAGCCAGCATGAGAGCAGCAGCAGCAGTGTCCCTCTTACGCAGTGCAGCAGAGAAAAGGCTAAAAAGCTCAGCAGCAAAAATTTCTCCCAGCCAGCTATGGGTATTTGGCAGTGGCTAGAACCCGGCACTAGGTCACAAGAAACAAGTACAAATGCTTACTCTACATTTTAGTTGCTTTATGTTGAATATTTTACTTAAATAACATTTGGAGTAATCTGATACCATTCTGACATTGTTTTCTATTTCTACCTGAAAAAAGGGATTACTTGCCATTGTTTTGCATACAAAAAAACCAAAAAGTTTTGCCATCTTAAAGTCATTGTTTTTACCCCCAAACATCTGAACAACCTGCTAATAATGAGTTCCAAGTCTTTCCCTGGAAGAAGCATATCAAGAACTTATCATTTTTAAACACATAGATAAGCACTTATCATTTTCAAACACATAAAGTTAATAACGTGTGTTCATGTTACTCTCATTTCTTATCCTTAAAATAAACCAGACAAACCTAGCTTTTCTCTCTAGAAATAGAAGGCCCTTAGGCATGCAAAGAGGTTATTCACAGCAATAAAATAATAAAAATAATAATAATTAAAAAATAGCATTCTAAGTTTGGTCTCAGTCTATTAAATATTACAGTTTTAAACGATTTCACCGTTAGTCTAATTGGCGAGCACAACGTATAGCCTCACCTTTTCAACCCATTATCTTGCCACTGTTAGTCTGGGGCCTGCATTTTGAACAGCCAGGAATAGAGACCTGCAAGCTAATGTGTCCTGTGATATTTCTAAAATTAAATACACAGTTGCTTGATAAATTAAGGTCTGACCTTGTACAACTGTAACACAAGCAGACTCAACCCACAGGAAAGTATTACACATGACTTCTCTAAAATCTCATCAAATGTAACATGAGGTCTGGATGGTATAGTAAGATTATCTGTGCCCTCATTGGTTCAACAACTCTTAAAGTAATTCCCAACTTGGCTTCAAGGATAACATTAACATCCTGTAACATATTAACATAAATTAAAAGGAATCTGGGAAGCTTTAGCATTTAACTATTTGTAGATTTGTAAATTCTGACAGGTTATATGGCCAAATAGTAATCACTATATCTGAAGCTGATATGATGCAAAGCTTTATAGATTTGATGATAGTCAATTATAGCACCTACTTGTCCAGATTCAGAACTTGAAATTGGTCAAAAAAGCAGGAGACACAGTACAGAACACAAATGCAAGGTCCTGCACTGCACCTTGGTCAGGGCAATCCCAAGCACATACAGGTTGGGCAAAGAATGGCTTGAGAGCAGCCCTGAGGAGAAGGAATTGGGGATGTCAGTTGATAAAAGACCCAACATGAGTCAGCAATGTGTGCTTGCAGCCCAGAAGGCCAATTGTATCCTGGGTTGGATCAAGAGAAATGTGACCAGCAGAAAGATGGAGCAGATTCTGCATCTCTGCTCTGCTCTCATGAGAACCCACCTGGAGTACTGTGTCCAGCTCTGGGGCCCCAGCACAAGAAGGACATTGGGCTGTTCAAGTTGGTCCAGAGGAGGGCCACAAAGATGATCAGAGGGCTGGAGCACCTCTCCTATGGGGACAGGCTGAGAGAGCTGGGGCTTTTCTGCCTGAAGAACAGAAGGCTACAGGGAGACCTTACACCAGCCTTCCAGTACCTGAAGGGGCCTACAGAAAAACTGGGGATGAACTTTTTACACGGGCACGTAGTGACAGCATGCGGGGTAATGGCTTTAAACTGGAAGAGAGTAGATATAGATTAGATATCAGGAAGAAATTCTTTAGTGTGAGGGTAAGACACTGGAACAGGTTCCCTAGAGAGGCTGTGGATGCCCCCTGCCTTGAAGCATTGAAGGCCAGGCTGGATAGGGCTCTGAGCAACCTGGTCTAGAGGGAGGTGTCCCTGCCTATAGCAGGGGTTGGAACTAGATGATCTTCAGTGTCCTTTCCAACCCAAACCATTCTATGATTCTGTCATTCTATAGTGCAAGTAGAAGTGATATAAAAACACAGTAACCCAGGAGTAACACGAAGAACATCTGTACCCAGAAAGTGGAAGAAATTGGATCTTTTTTTTCCCGCCAGCTCATTTTTTTCCCTCGGTCATATCACTGATACCTTAGTCTTGTTTTTGTTTTAATCAGATCTGTTACTATCTTTTCCAAAATTAATACACAAAAAGGAAAACAAGCTGAAACAATAAATGTCCAACGTGTTGTTAATATAAGTATCTGATACAATGAAATTTTACACTTCTGATAGAACAAAATATCAGAACTCCATTACTCTTCTGTGCTATGTAATTCATCCATGTGTATAGAACTGTGAAACTGTAAACTTGACCAATGTGTGACATGCACCTAATCTTTGGACGCAAGATCAGGAAAGTCATTCAATGATGATATACTATTAAATGCAATTTCTGTTACTGTGATACAGACAAGTGTGGTGAGCCTTCAAAATACAGTGCAATAGAAACAGGTATGAACAGTGCCAGTGCCCTGCTCAACTGCTGGCTAACAGCTGATAAGAACAGGAATATATCCTTATATATGAAAAATATTTTAAATATATTGATTTATAATATCTATAAAGAACATAAAGATTTTACATGTTCACCTCATTTCCTTCATGTAACTAGGGTGCTATCACAACTAACACATATCAATATGACACACATGGCATTGTTTTGCTTTTCAGTTTGTTATTAATACTATTTTGTCCAAAATCCACTGATAACATAAAATGCCCTTTTATTGCCAATTTATCTTCTTCTATCACAAGTCCCTTAATGTGGTGGGTTTTTTACTTTTGTTCTCGCACACGTTAACTCAGCAATTGCCTGTTTACCATATTCTACTCCAGTGAATCTCACTTTTGATTCTGCAGCTCCTAGCCAACCAATTCCATGAAGCAAATTCGTAAGAGGCATATGCACACTGTATTATGAAACAAATTCCAGAATATTTACCCAACTTTATGAGTATTCGCAAGGTAGAAATCTTCTGACCTTAGTAAGACCAGATTACCCAATGCACACATACCAATTTGGTATTTTTTTTAAACATGTCTGCTGTAGAAAAACAGTATTGATATGCTGGAAACTTCTCCAAGGGCTCAATACTGAAGCAATTCATGAAAGAATAACAGAAGTTGACAGATATTTAAAAGACAGTCACTATACTAAAATCTCATGTTTGGTAGACAAAATCATTTTTATTTCAAAGAGAAGAATGACATAAACTGGGCTTGTTAAGCTTGGAGAAGAGAAGGCTCCAGGGAGACCTCATTGCGACCTTCCAATACTTGAAGGGAGTATATAAATAGGAGGGAAACAATTGTTTACGAGAGTGGACAGCGACATAACAAGGGGGAATGGTTTTGAATTGAGACAGGGGAGGTTTAAGTTAGATATTAGGAGGAAGTTTTACACACAGAGGGTGGTGACACACTGGAACAGGTTGCCCAAGGAGGTTGTGGATGCCTCATCCCTGCAGGCATTCAAAGCCAGCCTGGATGTGGCTCTGGGCAGCCTGGTCCGCTGGTTGGCGATCCTGTACATAGCTTAACTAGATGATCATTGTGGTCCTTTTCAACCCAGGCCATTCTATGATTCTATGAAGAGCACTCTCAGCTGCGGCCAAACACGCTTTTGAAGCTTTAAGGCTTTATATAGTTGTTGGACTCATGAAGTGAGCTTTGGAATCAGCTCCGGAGCTTGTATGCTGAAAAACCACTGGAAACCGTGTTGGGAAACAACACACAAAGCGAAGGCTACAAACACACGACCGTGCAGTTCCTAGCAGTTACAGCTAGCTATTGCTCCGTACAGATCAGCTGCTCCCACCAGCCGTGTGGAGCACACCAACCACCGGTGCACAGCCATTCCATGCACCCGCCCTCGGACCGCGCTCCGCCCCAGGCGAACGCTGTGCTCGAGGGCCAGAAGCACAGCTCGGAGAACAGACAGCACACTAACGTAACTGCCAGAGCCAGCACCCAAGCGGTCCCGCCGCACGTTCGCCTTCCTTCCGTTCGACTCCGCACATGCGCACCACCTCGCTTAGCTCACAGCGCATACGCACAGCCGCACCGCGTTCCAACCGCGCATGCGCAAAGCCATACGGTTACAGACCGGGCGGCCCCGCTCTTGGATGAGTGCGACTACGGCGCATGCGCGGTCCAGCGTCCTTCGCTATGTCCTCTAACTGGTGACCTCAGACGCCCGCGCGCTCTCGCGCATGCGCCGTAGTCGCACCCATCCAAGAGTGGGGCCGCAGCGCGGCGGCGCAGCGCGGCAGCGCAGCTATGGCGGGGGCGCTGAGGAAGGTGAGCTGGGAGTTATGAGGCTTTTAGCTGGGCTACGGCCGCTCTTCTGAGAGGGAACGGGGACGCCGGAGCGAAGGGCTGGGAACGAGCGGGCATCGTGGGATAAAGGGTTGCGGGGGGCAGGGCTGCGTGCCCCTGTGCGTGGCGATGGGCCCGGAGCGCGGCGCTGCGCCGAGGTCACCGCGCCGGGCTGCCGGCTGTACAGAGCGCGGCGCTCGGAACGCTGCGCGTTCGTGGCTGCGTCGGGCGGGAGAGAGGCTCGCGTCACAGGCAGGGCTGGGGTGGGGGCGACGCGCCGGTGCGGAACGGCGTGGAAGCGATGGCTTTGGTGTAATAAATGGCTGTGTGTGTGCTTTGTGCAGAGCACTGGGCTCGTGGGATTGGCCGTGGCTGAAAACCCCCATGAGGTACGTTGTGTGTCCTGTTCCCAGCGTAGTGCGTGCCGCCAGTGAGAGCGTTTCTGTGAAGGGTTTGTGCGTGTAGGTGCAGTGTGTGCTGCAAATGTTGATTTCAGAACCTTTCTGTCATAAGTGCTGTAATGAACCAGTGCTTCACTTATCTTTCATCTCCAAAGTAAAAGTGAAGAACTTTCTAAATGCTGTCCTTCGTAAATGTAACATCCAGTTCCCAGAATTGTAGAGTCTGGGAGGGACATCTAGAGATCATCTAGTGCAACTCCCGTGCCAAAGCAGGCTCTCTAGACCAGGTTACACAGGTAGGTGTCCAGGTGGGTCTTGAGCATCTCCAGAGAAGGAGACCCCACAGCCTCTCCGGGCAGCCTGTTCCAGTGCTTCGTCACCCTTACTGTGAAGAAGTTCTTGCACACGTTTGCAATTTCCTATACTTCAGTTTGTTGTTTCCCCTTGTCCTTGTGAAAAGAGTTTGGCCTCATCCCTTTGCCTCCCGCACCTCACATACTTATGTACATTGATCAGATCCCCTCTCAGTCTTCTTTTCTCAAGGCTGAACAGGCCCAGGTCGCTTAGCCTTTCCTCATGAGAGAGGTGCTCCAGGCCCTTTATCATCTCTGTGGCCCTCTGCTGGACTCTTTCCAGAAGGGCCATATCTGTTTTGTACTGGAGAGCTCAGAACTGGACACAGTTCTCCAGGTGAGGCCTCACCAGGCCAGAGTAGAGGGGGAGGATTGCCTCCCTCTCCCTGCTGACCACGCTCCTTTAAATGCACCTTGGGATCCCATTGGCTTTGTCGGTCACCAAGGCACACTGCTGGCTCATGGCCCCCACAGAATTCAGAAGCATACAGGTGTTTTCCCACCCCGCTGTGCTGTGTTTCCAAAAAGTGCTGAAATAACCTCTATCTGTGCCAAGAGAGAAGGCTGATTTCACCCTAAATAGGCACCATTTGTTGCAAAGCAGGCTCAGGGCTTTGTGATGGCAAGCACTGCAATACCTCAGTGGTTCTCAGGAACAACACTCAGGGATTTGTGTAGCAGTTTGGTGCTTGCTTTTTGCCTCCCAGGGTCCGTAATGAAAGTATGTTTGCCACGTCTTAATCGTGGAGGCATGAACTTTGAAATTCCCAACTATGCAACAATTCTGTTTCAGAAATGCTACCAATATTTAGGAGCGGTGTAACAAACAATAGTTGTGGCAACCGATATTGTTATAAACAAATGACTGCAGTTTACAGTGTTGTCAGGTAGGCTTTTAGGTGGAGTTGATAAAATTTTGTTTTTTCTCCAGTGATTCAGTTTCTAGAGCAGAGAAATCAATAGTACTGTGCTTACAAGTATAGGTTCTGTGCCATTCCCCCTTTCATTTTGTGTTTTCTTTGTATTTATCACTGCAGTATTCCAGTTAGAACAATATGCAACTTACAGGATATCCATTCTTCTTTGGATAGATAGCTACCCAGCAATAGGGACAAAAGTGTAATTTATTCATGATCCTCATTGGCCTTCATCACTATGTTTAAATTCAGCAATAGAATTTTTAGGTTTTAGCTTTATCACTCAGAACTTTGTAGCATAAGAAGTGCTAAATGCCATCACCAAACAAAAAAACAAGTTATGCTCTGGAAGATTATGTGCTTCTTTATATCTTTCTCAAGTAATTTTTCAGAAGCTGGTTTAAACGTGAGTTTGTCTGATTTGTGAAAAGTATGGTTAGTACTAGACCTGCAGCTTTTGTTGTTTCAACTTTGCATTAAGTATGCTTAAAATTGCAGTTAAGGAATCTGCTAGTGGTAACTCCTTGTTCTGACAAATCCCAGTCCCATCTAAAACAGAATTGTGCGTTTCAGGCCTGGTCATTTTGTTAATCTTACATTTGAATACCCTAACTATCTATAACACAGAACATAGAGTGCTGTCATGCTTAGTGGGACGGGTAATTGTATAATTCTGGTTGTAAATTTTAACCATGTGTTGTGATTGTTTCAGCGCCTGCAAATTCTGTACTCCAAAATCCTTGCTGTCCTGCAGAACATTCCCAAAGACGCAGCGTATAGGAAGTACACAGAGCAGATTGTAAATCAGAGATATAATTTGGTGCAAACAGTAAGTACAGTGCTGTTTCATGAGTGTTACACATGGAAAGATTTGTAGGATGACAAAAAGGGTTTTGAATGACTCACTGTTTTCCAGGAGTATAAGTGACTTTGAAATATCAATTCAGAAATAATCAGTCTTGAGTACTTTGATGGTACATCAGAAATAATTGCTTTCTTAATCATATTGCCTGTGAAAATTAGAAGAATAAGTACTTTCTAAGATTGATGAAACTGGAATGTACTTTTCACATTTGCACAAAAACTGTCCTCTTACTGGTGTGTTACATTCATACAGTCTTTGTCCTGCACATCTGAAAGCAGGTAACTATTAGGAGGTTGCACAATATTCTCTATAAAACCTAAGATCAGAATCTTCCTTGAAGGTTATATACTGCCGCCCTAAGTTTTTAATGCCTGTTTGGATGTCATTAAGCAGTACTCTATTTTAGTATTTCTCATGGAGAGGTTGATGTTTGGTTTCCAATGAGGGATTTTTTTTATTTTTTTATTTTTTTTTAATGAAGTAAATGACAAAGACCAGCTAACTAGGTAGTAGTTTTGTGGAATTACAGAATCACAGAATGGCCAGGGTTGGAAGGGACCTCAAGGATCATGAATCTCCAACCCCCTGCCACAGGCAGGGCCACCAACCTTTCCATTTAATACCAGACCAGGCTGCCCAAGGCCCCATCCAACCTGGCCTTGAACACCTCCAGGGATGGGGCATCCACAAGCTCTCTGGGCAGCCTGTTCCAGCACCTCACCACTCTCTCTGTAAAGAACATAAAGGAAGGCTGGAGTGTGATCTGCCCAAATTAGTATTTTCATGATGTGTCTGTTCTTTCTACTTTTCAGTACAGCTAAATCTTTATTTGTTTGAATTCTCAGGAAACTGATGTGCAGAAACTACAGGACAAACTGAATAGTGGTCAAATAGAAGAAGTCATTGTACAGGTAAAAGAGGGAAACTTAAGATCAGGTGTAAGTTGGGTTAGTAATTTTTAGTGTTCCTTTGGCTGTTCAGAATATGGGCATTTTTTCCACGTTTTTCCTCTGCTGCAAAACAAACAGCATATAAATGTGTGTGTATATATATATATATGTGTGTGTGAATGTATATATATATGTGTGTGTATATATATATATATGTATATATGTACATATATATATATATATATATATATATGAGTCTGAATCTTCCTATAGTGAATGGGATGACCATATTAAAAATGAACATGATAATTCACATTTACTGTATTATGCCTAATATATATACTGTGCATACTTACCTTGCAGAGTCTGAATCAACCAAAAAAAGAGGACAGAAGATGGCAGGATGATGTGGGAGGTTAATCCAAATAGACTGGAGAATGTCAGGGATGAGCTTATAAAGTAGTCATTAGGAATGAGGTGAACAGACTGCAGGCATTTGGGGGTGACTTGGCACATCTTAAATTCACAAAGCTGCTTTTGGGGGAAAAGAAGTACCATAGTTAAACATAAAATTTGACATTGTCCCTGACTACAACAGGTAGTGGCACATCATTGAGATGATGAACTGAACTAAAGGTGGTTTCATATTCTGGCAGTTGTATAGAATTTAAGAACTTGTTTAATGTATGGTCTTTATTAACAGGCTGAAAATGAGCTTTCCCTGGCAAGAAAAATGTTACAGTGGAAACCATGGGAGCCTCTAGTTGAAGAACCTCCTACTGACCAGTGGAGATGGCCAATATAATACTGAAAATGGTGTAACCTCTTGAAAGTCAAAGTTGAAATATAATCTATTACTGACAGTACCTTTAAATTAAAAAAAGTGACTTAATAAAACCATATTTTGTCTTAATGTCCACTATATACAGCAATCTAAAGATTGCTACCAGTTTCTTGCAAAAATGGCTTTAAGAATAGTCAGCTTATTTACAACCATTGATTCATTTCTTTTTGTCATTTGCTGATTAACAGGGTACTTATTTGTGCACGATAACATTATAATCTGTATGTGTATATTAGCAGATACAGGTATTTCATTTGAAATCAAAATCAAAGTTGTAGAAAAGCATGGTTCTGCCTTTTTCTGCCATTGATGGTTGTGTGTTTTTGCTATCTTTGTAAAGCCAGTACCAGTGTCTGTATGACCATGCAGATACCAGTATTAGGGATCTGATGTAATGCAAGTCAGGCTTACCAAAAATAATGTTTTTCAGTTTTTAGCTGAATCGCTGTCCCAAACTAGCTGACTCCTCTGGCCACATAAGCAATAATTCTGGCTCAGGGAGGTGCTGAGAAGCAGGAATGGGTTTCTTCATTTGCAGGTAGCTTACCATACTTAGCATGATATACGTGGCACAAAATTTAACGTCACTCTAATTTTGTATGTGTAGGATTTGGTTTTGTATATAAGTGTGTACTGCATTGGTTTATTTGTATATTACTGATTCAGACCTGGAATTCTGTTAAGAAAATTCTGTTAAGAAAAAATAATGGATTTTTGTTGACGTGTGCTCTTTCCATCTAAATGCTTGAAAGAAGAACCAGCCACACATCTCCAGTCTCAAAACTATTTTAGAAATCTAAGTTTGACAGACTAGATCCAGGGTCAGTGTGCGAGTTTGTCTTTGCTCACAGTTTCTCAGTGCCATTAATAATGTTTATTATTAATTATAATAATTATAAGTTTAAAGATGAGCTGTATGACAAAAATCTGCAGCTTGTTAAAGGTTGACAGTTCCAGTGCATTATGTTACATACGTACTTTGTAATAGGTATACAGACTTTAGAACCATCAGTTTACCACTGTCTAATTACCTGTGACTAATTATGTTGTAGATATATGAGTATAGGTAAGGTATTAGGGCATTAGGCAAGTGGAAGAGAACCTACTGGGTATAGCCAGTATAAGCTATGTAGTGCTTGCGTGCCAGTAATTACTTCTACAGCAACTTTAGAGGGATTTTTCCCACTGATTATTGGTGAAATCACAGAAGTCTTAAACTCTCACAATTCAAAAAGTTGAAAATATTACACTTCGTTGGTAGATTTTGACAGCTATTTCAGCCTTGTGAAAAGCTGGTTTCTTCTAAGATAAAGCCACTAGGTGGCATTATTGAAAAGGACTTCACTGTGACTTGCAATCAATTTCCACATGAGAATTACCGAAGAATTGTAAACCTGAATGAGTGTGAATGATGTCAGATGATGATGATGACCCCAAAACAAAGTATTTTGGCTAGAAATTCTTGAGATGGAAACATTGGCAAAATGCAGTAACAGCTACTGCAATTTGTTTCTATTCTTTCATGACAGAGAGAGCTGAGCTCTCATTCCATTACATACTCTGCTTCTAAAGCTGTATTTGTCATATGAATTATCTGTCCTACAAGCTAGTGAATTATATTGCAGGGCAGAAGTCTCTTACTGTCTCACTAGTGATGAAATTTGATAGCCAGCATTGAAGACAGAATCACCAAGGTTGGAAAAGACCCACAGAATCGCTCAGTGCAACCATCCCCATCATCAATAGTTCTCACTAAACCATGTTCCCTCAACACAGCATCCAAATGTTCCTTAACACCTCCATGGTCGGTGACTCCACCATCTCTCTGGGCAGCCCATTCCAGCTTGACCATTCTTTCAGAGAAGTATTTCCTAACATCCAGCCTGAATCTCCTCTGGCATAACTTGTAGCCATTCCCTCTAGTTCTATCACTGTTACATGAGAGAAGAGGCTGACTCCCAGCTCACTAAAACCTCCCTTCAGGTAGTTGCAGAGAGCAGTAAAGTCTCCCCTGAGCCTCCTCTTCTCCAGGCTGAACATTCCCAGCTCCTTCAGCCTCTCCTCATAAGCCCTGTGCTCCAGACCCCTCACCAGCTTTGTTGCCCTTCTTTGAACCCGCTCCAGGGCCTCAATGTTTTTCTTGCAGTGAGGAGCCCAAAATGGCACAGTACTCGAGGTGTGGCCTCACCAGAGCTGAGTACAGGGGGACAATCACTGCCCTGTTCCTGCTGGCAACACCGTTCCTGATGCAAGCCAGGATGCCATTGGCCTTCTTGGCCACCCGGGCACACTGCTGGCTCATGTTCAGCCGAGCATCAGTCAATATCCCCTGGTCCATTTCCTCTATGCAGTCTTCCAGCTGCTCTGCCCCAAGCCTGTAGCATCGCCTGGGGTTGTTGTGGCTGAAGTGCAGGACCCAGCATTTGGCCTTGTTGAACCTCATCCCATTGGCTTCAGCCCAGCTCTCCAGCCTGTCCACATCCCTCTGTAGGGCCTCGCTACCCCCAGGCAGATCCACACTTCCAGCCAATTTGGTGTCATCTGCAAACTTAGTGAGGGTGCACTCAGTGCCCTCATCCAGGTCATCAATAAAGATTGAAGAGGACAGGCCCCAGCACCGACCCCTGGGGAACATCATTCGTGACCAGTCGCCAGCTGGATTTGGCTCCATTCACCACCACTCTCTGGGCCCGGCCTTCCAGCTAGTTCCTTATCCAGCCAAGAGTGCACCTGTCCAAGCCATGGGCTGCCAGCTTCTGCAGGAGAATGCTGTGGGAGGCAGTGTCAAAGGCTTTGCTGAAGTCTAGGTAGACCACATCAACAGCCTTTCCTTTGCCTACCAGACAGGTCAGTAGATCATAGGAGATCAGGTTGGTCAAGCAGGACCTGCCTTTTGTGAACCCATGCTGGCTGGGCCTGATCCCTGGTTGTCCCGCGCGTGCCACCTGATCTCCCTCTGCTCCATAACATTCCCTGGCACCGAGGTCAGGTTCCACTCTCCAGAAGTTCACCTCTTCTCCCTTTCTCAAAGGCAGAAATAAGTTCTTGCAACAGACTTACTGCCTTGACAGGTATTTTTACTGCTATGTTTCCTATTTATAGCCACAGTGCTTTGGCTGCTCTATAAATGGTTCTTTCAAATCTCTCAAAATAGGATCACTTTTTTTTATCTATCAAAACACTGAATTAGCTTTCACTCATACTTCAATTTAGGAATCCATTATCCCAAGTATTAGAAAGGTTCTACTGTGAAGCCAAAGTCTAGAAATCACGAAGGATTTTTCAGATTTTTATCAAATTTGCAGCATGCATTATAAGTTCTTTTAATGCTTTATTGCTGGCTAAATTTTGCTCTACTATTTTAGAAAGCAGGAATTAACTCCATTTATGCTACCCAAGATTATTAGTAAGTTATGGGTTATTGAGAACAAAGGGAGGGAAGAGAGCAGATTGAAGTGCTGAGAGATCAGTGTGTGGGCAGTGTTCTCACTAGTTTAATTCTTTGCCAAGAGGAAGAACAAAGTAACTGTGGGGGGAAGAGAAAGCATTTTCCAAACTGAAGCTGCGTTGGAATGCTGAAGGCAGTTATGATGGCAGTAAAGCAGAGCTCTTTCCAGGGAGCAAGTCACTTTCCGGCTGGTTCTGCTCTGAGCTCGGGCTCAGCTCAGGATTTAGAGAGAAAGCAGCAGGCCTGCGTACACGAGCCTAGCGGAGCCTCGCAGCGAGCGCGGGACGGCGCGCACTGAGGAGGCGAGCGCTCAGCGGCGCAACAGCCCCGCACCCACAGCCGCCCGCCGAGCAGCCGCGCACATGACGCCGCCGTCCCCCGCCTGGCTTCACCGCGCACGCTCAAGTGCTCCTCCAGCCCCGCCCTGCGTTGCCGTGGCTACCGCAACGCGTTGCCCGTGCGTGCAGCGCCACCATGGAGAGCCGCCCGGGACGGGAGGTCCTGCGAGAGCCCTGCAGGGATGGCACCGGAGCGGGGAGCGCCCCGCGGCGCTGAGCGGCACCCAGCACCTGGTGCGACGGCCGATGTGAGGGCGCTGGCGCGGGCCGTGCTGAGAAAGCCGCGCACCTCCAGGGGGGCGCGGGGCTGTGGGCGGGGCCGGCGTCCCACCGGCGCTACGCCGGGCCGGGCGGGGTTCTACTCTTCCGCGGATTCCCGAATCTCCCCTATCTGTATCTATCAGAGTATATGAAATATTCCTACCTGTGTATTCCTTATCATGCGTATTCATGCATATATATATATATACATACATACATATATATATATATAAGCTCTGCTGGCTGCCTGCTGGCACATTATGGCTTTCACAGAGCAGTAAGATGTTTTGTGTTTTTCTCTGAGTAAAAACTAAGATCTGAAGCTATTCTAAATAGGCTGCTTGAAAAAGAATTCGGGAGAAGTTTTGCAGGATATTGCCGCTCCTGTGATGATACCAACAAACCTGTATGTGTTTTTAATAGGTACTGTGAGCATTCCTGCAGAAAGGTTAAAAAGTTGAGCTCGCCCTTTGGAGATGGAAGGTGCCTCGGAGAGCTGCCCCTCAGGTGTTCCAGCAGGAGCACGGGCAGCAGAGCAGCCTCCTGCGGGGCCCAGGCAGGCTGGCAGCACGGAGCCGTCCAGAGAGGCCCTGCTTCACCCTGCTGCCAGCACGATGCAGGCAGAGGAGGCCTCCTGGGAGCAGGCAGGGGCAGCTCTGCGGGAGGCACCTGGAGAAGGACTCTGTCATCAGGAGGTGATGGGAGATGGCAACCAAGGTGTGCTCGAGCCACAGAACCCCTTCAGTGCGTCACCTGAGAATGCATCTCCTGTTGCCGTTACAAAGTCCTCTACATTACCTGAATTAAGAAGTTCAGAAAGGGAAGAAGAAACATCTCAAAATGCATCGCTGTCAGAGAATGTGACAAGTTCAACAGGGACAGGTAAAGAAGTTGTTAAAATGTTGGACGTTACTGCTCTAAAGGGATTCTTTTGTTCAATCTGATTATGCCTTCTTGTGCTCCCTACTCTTGTTCTGTTAACATTTGCAGGTTCTTGGTTTTGAGGTGACTTTTAAAAATCTTAAATGAAACACGATTGAAAAGGCGAGGGATATATTGTTTATCTCACATCGTGATAGCAATTTATGGATTAATATGACATTTTATTGAGTGATTCTTGAATCAAGAAATGCATATGGCTTTTGTACAGGTATTTTAAAATAAGCAGTGCACATTCCAAATACAATGTGACCTGGTATCAATTTAGACCAGACCACAGCAATCACCTTACTATTTTACCTCCTAGGTCTCTTGTGACTTACCAGCCACCCTCCATGCCTTTCTCCTGCAGTCCCTGAAACAGTCCAGCATTTCCTGCACTTTGTTCTTCTCTCTTCTGGGTGTCCTGTCTTGCTTCCCCTTTTCAATTCAGTGCCCCACTTCCTTAGGCCTTCAGAGCTGAAGGCAACAAATCCCGTTCCACATGTGAGCACAGTGGCTGACCCTTCAGAATATGGAGTTGCTGACTGCCTTCTCTTGCCTGAGTTGTGTTCAGATGCTCTTATTCTCCAGTAGCTGGCTTTCCCTTCCTGGGAAATGCACTGTACCAAAGCCAGATGCTATGTTGTATCTCTAAATCAAACCAAATTAATTTCTGGAGCACGAAGCTATGTAAATCTGGTTCAGAATGTAGTCTTTGAATAAACACCACGAAGTCAAATTCTGTGTGAAAAAAACACACCAATTCCACCATTGTATGCTTGGTTCTAAGTTGGAACAGGCTTTGGTAAGATTTTCAATAAAAGTTCACTGCGTATGTGGGTAACTTTGATTTAAAGTTCTCTATTTGCAAATAAAGATATTTACTTACTGTATCTTTTCTGATTGGAGTATGAATGAATTTTTATGTAATAACAGTAGCATGTTAGATCTCAAAGTGTGTAATAAATTTTTGTTGAAGAAAACTTTTTCAGCTCAAAAATCTGTATTTGTTCTCTCTTGCAGTGTTTCAGTAAAATGATCTGGGTATTAACTTGAAAAGCTTTTTTTTGTTGTTGCTTGAGAACAATATCATAAATTGTCCTTTTACCTTTTAGGAAGCATAATTCAAACTGTTATGTGGAGTAGGGCTGAATTTCATGAAACTACCCAGTCTGAGAAGTTGTGTCTTGACCTGGAACTTTTACCTAGTAAAGCAGCTCAACAGGATTACCATATGCCAGATGTCATCACTGTCAGAGTACAGATGGGTAAATGGCACCTTTAAATACGTATCTGTAGCTGTATTTGTATACCTATGGATATCTACGTAAAGATAGATAAATAAACAAACCTTCTGTAATCTCAATCTGTTACTGAAAGAAACAATATTTCTATCCTGTAACCTTCATTTTAACAGATTCTGAGTCATTCCACGACGTAGCTGTGAAAATTGAAAGACCTACTTTTCGTAAACCATTTCTGGGTGGATTTAAGAACAGAGTAACAGGAGTGGAATTTCATAATGCAGGGTCACAAACGGTACCCAAAAAAAGACCTGAAAAAGGAACTACATTATTTTGTAGAGAAACACAGGTAATGGTCCAACAGTGTCTTTTTAAGATATATTTTATTTTGCCAAACAACAGAATGTTGACACAATTATTTCAAACAGGAATGAGGAAGTAAATAATCAACAGTAAGTATGCAATTGAATATATTTAATGAATTTATATAATGTATCTTGAGATTTGGGTTTATAAATAGCTGATTTTTCGTTCTTTATTTCTTGAAATGAGAAAACAATCTATGTATTTTCTGATAATTTGACTTGTATTTTTTTCCTAGACAGTTTTTGAAAGAAATAAATATCAACAAACAACAAGCCCAACATCTACACAGATGACTAAAAGTGGCCTGTATGTGTCTAACAAAAGTGACAAACTAATAACTCCTGGAAAGTACCTAACAGCAGAGGAATACCATAAGCGTCGACTTGAAGCAGTAAGTTCTCATATGTTTGCAACTGTATCTGCAAAGAAAAGTAGCAAAAAAGTTATCTGAATATGTAATGAGTCTTCAGAGTGCTCAAAGAGGGATTTTAGCAGTGAACTTCAGAATATTCACGTTTCCTTATCTTTCTGATATGTGTGCGTGTGCACATTTACAGTATTGGTGTTTTTAGCAACATTTGAGACATTACAGTTTCTTAAATATTAATCATTGTGAATTTGCTATTTTCTGTCTTAAGTTAAGCTTTCATACATACTGTTAGTTATTACAATAGGTCTGTCCCATTCCCATTCTCTTGATCTCTTTTAGAAGGACCCGAACTCCCTGCCTAATGCCATGTATGACATAATAGCTAGAATATTGGATTAGGATTTATGTGACTTACATTCAACTTCTGGAGTTTATGGCTTTTTTTCCCGCTGTATGTATTTATTTAAGAGCAGACTATATATATATGCTATGGCCTTGAGGGTTCTTTTGGTTCAGAGTCTTTTGGTGCACTGAGATGCTCAGCGTAGCCAATTCTGACAACGGATGCTGTATAGTCGTTGTACACAGAATGTCTCTTTAGGCATTCTGAACTTCTCTTTGTAAACCACCTGTTCAGTCATTGCACACCAATCTTATTACTCCCTGTCATCACGTTAGCTTGGACGCTGCTTTGTGAATGCTCTAATTCCTAATTTAATTGCTTAAAATAAGCAGTCTGAGTCTTACTAAGTGGATGACAAGTTGGTTTCCCTAAGTGTCTAAGTGGGATCATTGTATTAATATGGTTGACAAGATGCTTTTTAAATCTTGTTAAAATTTTCTGTAAGAAATTCTTATTTGGTTAGCATCAGCTGACAGCAATAAGCATCTTGTTGGAATGGAACCCAAGTAGCTAACTGTTTCCCCAGGACTACAAGAAAATTTTACTGTGATCATTAGTGCTACTCACTGAAATCTGTGATGTATCTGTAGGTAACCTATAATGCTGCTCTGAATGTTACCACAGAATGATTTTCTTTATTTTTCACCTCAAAAGCAAACACTTTGCAAATGTATTCCAAAATACTTTCTCCCTTCACAGTGGCTTCTTATAACCAAAACTGGCCTTCAGGTTTTAATACCTTGGATATTAGTTAGTTTTCTGTATGTATTTTTTCACAGTACAAGAAGAACACAGGAGTATTTTTTATTGTTGATATATAACATTCTAAAATTATTTTTTAGAGTGCATCTGTGTCAAGGAATAGAGCACAGTGGAGACATCAGCTGGTGTTGATTCAATTTGGTGGATTTGCACAGCACAGTGTAGTTCTGTTCTGAAATATTAACTGGAGACGTATCCAAGGAAATGTTAGATTAAGATACCTCTGGAGCTGTTTAGCTGTATCAACATGGTTTTGTGTTTGATGGCCTTCTACACTGAATGATGCTTAATAAACTCAAAATGGCATTAAATTAACCTGGCTCAAGTGTTTTTGGTGCAGGTGCTAACTCAGCTGGCAGAAGTTCAGGCCTGTACATTGTCCTCCCTACTGTGATATGTCTAGGCTAGCTCCATAGTCTTTAATAGCAACATTTTTGATGGTGGTTATATATATATTTTTAAGTTTTTTCATAACAGCAATATTAATTTCATTTTTATTCTTTGTTTACAAATAAAACGTAGTTAATTTAGTTTTGTGTCTGTGCTTTTTTTTTTTTTTTTTCTTTTTAATTTTCAATAAGATAATTAAATTTGCAAATATGAATCTAATTTCCTAATTTTGACAAAGCATAAATTGGTACTAAGATGGAGACCTCTGCCTACACAGCTGAAGGGAAAAAATTAAAGCAATACATGGCAGAAGCCAATTTTTAAGGGGAGCTTGAAAAAGAACAATGACCTCCTCCACTGATTACACTCTTGCATTTAACTAAAAAAGTAAGCAGGCTAGTGTTTAGACTAATAATACTTAACTGTTTTTAAAGCATTTAAATTAGCCTAGGTACAAGACAAATCTTAGAAAATGCAGTTAAAATGCAGTTAATGTAGTTAAAATGTAGTTTAAAAAAAAAAAACAACGGTTAAGAACAAAATGCTGTGCTGTTTGATTTTCAATTGATGGTTCTGTGATATTTTATCATGTGTAGGTAATAGTATTACAGAAATACTTTCGTCGTTGGCATGCTAGAAATATAGTACAAAACCTGAAGGAAAAAAAGAGATTAAGGCTGGCATGGGAAGCACAACAAGTGTTACAAAGGGAAAAAGAGAAAGAAGACAAACTGAGAATGGAGCAGGAGAGAAAACTGAACCCTAAAACCAAAGAAGACTTCGACCTGCTTTACCACGCTTTAGAATGTAAGTTTTTCTTAAGGGAGCACTCCTAAGTCAGCAAAAAAGAGAGTAGTTTAGAACCAAGTTTTTCTGGTTTTGGTTGATTTCTTTTCCTTTCTGATCAAGACGACCTGATACAGGTCAACAAGAAGAACGAGATTCTTCTATTGTTTTCTTCTAAGGATCAAAAGACTAAGTTAGTTCTAATGCATTTAAGTCACTGAAAATAATGTCATGAAGAAATTGCAATTAAGATCCATCATTTGCCATTTAATTTTCATAATGGACTAAATTCTACCAAGAGTTTTATGAAAGGTAAATGAGGTTCTTTGTTTCATGCATGTCCTCTTCTGCTGCTGTTTCTTCTCTTTCTAGTGTATTTTATTTGCAGAGCTGCTGTAACTGCAGACAAAAATTTACAAATATTTACAAATATTTTAAAAATCTTTAAAAAATAAAAATGTTAAATCTTAAGAACATTTTTTAAAGTTCCTAAAGGGCATCATGAAATCTTTCTCCTAGCAGAGTGGATGGTGTCTGCAGACAAGCACTTGTAAACTTCCCTGGCAAAATAAGGTGAATACTGCAAATAATTGGCATGAAGTCTTATACAAGAATGATCTCCTAAGTATAACAAAAAATTAACACATGCTCTTTTGGAAAAATGAAAACAACAAAAAGTAATGTGATGGCCTATATATTTGCATTGTCTCTTTGGACACCTCATTTTATCTAAGCTTAAGTGGTTACTTGTGGTTTTACTCTGGCAGATTTTACATTGCTGTCCCTATAGCAGAACTGACGGAATGGATTCCCTGATTCATTGCAAAGCTACTGAACCTGCCTTAAACCATCCTAGCTATTTTTCCTATGGTAAACTGAGCATAAATTTGGCAGTATGTGTTATTCATAGAGCCTAAGCTCATCATTCAAGAAACCCCAAGTTATCCACTTATCTTTTAATTCTGTCATACTTTGTGTGGCATTGAACAAATTGCTTTGTCTAAATGTATAAATGACATAAATATTACTGTTCTTTCTGACAAATGTAAAAATTATTTCCAGTCTGAAGCTTTTAAAGCTTTTAAATTTGGGAAATTATATCTTCCTGGGATTTGTTGTTTTGAATAAGCACACTGTTTGTTGTTGTTGTTGTTTTATATTCTTAGATTTAAAATGTATGGTTACATACATCTCTCTTGCCTAATTTAGTATGGTTGGATTCACAAACAATAAAAAAGTCCAGCTTTGCCTATTGAGGAAATCTGAGAAGCATTTGCCATTTCAAGAGCTGTGAAGGAATAAACTAAACACTGATATTTGAAATGTCTTTTAAACATTTTGTGGGAGATAATTGTCTAGTATCAATCATATTCTTTGGTCTTTGTTTACCACTGTTGACTCATTGCTTCTCTGGAGACTTGTAGTCATGCTCTTTAATATAATAGAGCTTAGTGGTTCTAGGAAGTCTTTTTTTTCCTACCTGCATCTGAAACTACTTTTACATTCTTACAGTGTCAACAGTCTACACAAGCTAAATCATTGTGACAGTAATAGAATGAGGTTATTGTCCTCTACAGATCTGTGAAGGTTATTGCTGCTGATCACAACATGGGGATACTATTACAACGTCAGCCAGGAGAAGCAATTATTTTTGGTACAAAAACTTACCTGTTGGCTGTATGGTGCAAATGAGATGTATCTAAATATTCTGTGTTTCTACATATAGACACATTCACTATTTATTTGAAAAGTATGAACTACTTCATTTGCTTTATAAACACTGGAATAAAAAATGCAAGTAAAATAGGCAAAATAGATAGTCTAAGAGGAATGTCTGACCTGATAAAATGTACATGTTGAATTTGTAGATGAGTATGGGTAACATTTTGACAGGCCCTTCATTTTTGCAGGTACAAAGTTGCTTAGTGTATTTATTAACTCCACCTTTGAAGTTGCTGCCCCCTTCAGGCATACAAAGCCTCATGTGAATTAATTCTGTGAGGAGCTTTTATTTGCTGAAATGGCTTTATTTAAAAATATATCTTTGGATACTCAGAACTTGTCAGACAGCTGTCACATTAATACCAAAGCTTGGAAAGCCTTAAGGAAATGAATAAAATATTTTAAAGTATAAAACATAAAGCATTGTAGATAAGGAAGCCACAGGCAGAAAATAAACTTTCTTCCCTTCCCTCCTCCTGCCTTTAATCTTACCTGATACAGGATGTTATAGCCTTTTTTTGAGTAGCTGTTCATCACATACTGGATTGTTTTCTTCACACTGTTTTTCTTTTGCATAACTATCCTGAAACAATAACTTATTGATATTATTCAGGAATGTGGAAGTTTTGGATCTCACAGAACTCCCTGCAAAAATCTTTGGATGTATTTGAAATGGAGCATACCCTTCAAAATAGGCAGGAATTGTTATGATGGATGCAAAGGAAAGCAGTATTATGTAAATGGTGATTTTACTGAGAGATTTCTGTAAGGGCATACAAGCTGGATGTCAGCAATTATAGTCAAGAAATGGGTACTGCAAAATAAGCCATGAGAGATGTGTCTGCATGTTAGTCATTCCATTTGGCTTCTACTTCAAAGTGCAGCAGGTACCTGTGGTTTGCTGATTTGCCCTTGAGTCAGAAGGCCAGATGTTTTCATAGCATCCACTGATTTACTTGCTGCTGTCATCAGCATGTTTGTATATCGCTTCCCTCCCTTGGAAGGGTTCTGCTGCAGAAGGGAGAGTAACATAATGATCACCTAATTATATATGTGCATCCATCAGCCTTCGGTGGCAAAAGATGATACCACTCAATATTCACTGTTAAGCCCTGAAGTGCTAAACTTGATTGTCAGTCAGTCTTGTTTGATCTC
Organism: Centrocercus urophasianus; assembly: GCF_019232065.1. Lineage (NCBI taxonomy): Eukaryota > Metazoa > Chordata > Aves > Galliformes > Phasianidae > Centrocercus > Centrocercus urophasianus. Next base: position 20,637,766 of record NW_024884697.1, read on the forward strand.
TACTCATTTCTGCAGGGAGAAGCTGTAGCACCGAATACTATCGGGACCACAGTAAGATTCTGTTCTTAATCTGTTGAGAAGATCACGGTGATCGATGTTTGGTTAAAAAGTTCCTAGTGTTCATCTTGTTTGGAGTAGTTTTTAGATGCAAAATCCTAAAGAAATCACTGCACCACACATTTCCACAGAAGCTAAATTCTCACTGATTTTCCTGGCAGTGTGGTATTGATGTATACTTGCACTCTCAGAACATCTTTATCCTCGGCATTATTTTCTGTGCTGTTTTTATGTCTATTTTGCATAATAATCAATTTGCTAATACAAAAGCTTATTATTATTATTATTATTACTATAGAAAATATGCTATTTCTTGAATATGAAAGTAGAAATCTCACTGGAAAGCATATTCTAAAAAACTACCCAGAATATTTGTATCTGTAGCATGGAGGCAGGAGGAGACGGAACGGATTAACAGAATTCTTACTGGAGCTGAAAGAAAGGCAGCACTTTGTGGACTTCTAGAACAAGAGACACAGCTGATTGCTTCCATTGGGAGACACAAGCTAAATGCAGATGAGGACAATCAACAGAAAGCAGTGCTGCACTTTCTGGATAAGGTCAGTGAAATAATTTTAGACTGAATATAAAGAAAGTTCCAGCATACAAGAACAGAGAAGGTATCTGCAAACCATTTGCTAGAAGCAACTTTTGCAGCTCTGTGACTGATTATCAAAAGACAAACAGTGCAACATTAAAATTGTGAGATCTACCATAGACACAACCAGTTGTGTATTTAATCTAAACAATTAGCACTGAGTGGATGAATTTTTTATCCTTTAACTGTCCTGCATCAAGGATGGAATTCTGACAGCATTGTTAAGATCATTCTGACAGAATTCAGAAAGGCTGATTTGAGGTTATGAAACACAAGAACATTGCAAATCATTCTGTATTTTGCATTCTGTGAATTAGAATGCTAGAATAATTCATGCATGAAACTGTGATCTGTCTTAATCCGTTTTTGAATCTTTAGAAATCTGCCTATAAGCTCTTTCAAAAACATTCTGTTTCTCTAAATGAAACTAATGACTAGGTGACCTTCCCTCTGCTATCTTCATTCATTGCTTTTTAGAATGAAATGTTTGCTATTGCAGTTAAATGCAAAATTTAAGCATATATTTAGTATTTATAAAATTATAAAAGATTATGTGGAGATAAAAAAAGATTATAAAATCTTAAATCCCACAGAATTAATCATGTGATTTTTTTTTTTTCGTTTTTCTTCCCTCAAAAAAGTTATCCTTCAGAAATTAGATGTATTGTTCATTTCTCCATTTAGGATAGGCCTTTGTTCCTAAGTCATCATTTCTGTTGGACTTGAAAGGAAGTATTTATTTATTGTTCATGTATTGGATGAGAAAGCCAGGAGAGCTTTAATTGAATCTTATTGATCTCAGTGATTAATTGACTGCTCTTAGATGAGCAACAAATTTTACATGAGAATTTATTTTTGTATAATCTTGAGGATAAAACTTACTAAAAAAATAAATTCAATTCATTCAGTTCATTCCAACAACAGTTTAGAGTGACATTAGATTCAATGGCTCTTTAATATAAAACACGAGAAGTTTTTTTTAAGTTAAAACAATATCTCAGCAATCCATCCCTTAAGAAGAAAGGTTTTTGATGTCTACTTTCATAGTTGTGAAATAACTATGAAAAAATATACTGCAGCAGCAAGAGTTTTAAAATATCAAAGTTCATTGTTTTTTTTCAACTTTGACTACTTAGTTTTCAAAAAAGTGACTCTTTGGTACAAAGGAAATTTCCTTGTTTTTGTTATTGATGAATGGGAACAGGTTCACAAAAACTGATTTGGTAAAAATATATGATCTTTCTTCATCATGAATATAAATTACTTCTCTGAAGTATTGGTGGAACTGTTACAAGGTTTATTGCTGTGATGTGTTTGAATTCTCTATTACTGCTTTCAAGAGTGAAAAATGCTAGGAAACTAAATATTTAGAAATGATAACAAAATTATAAATCATTTCGTTGTCAAATATTTGCTTCTACTATTTGACATTCTTCTGTCATCTCAGAAAAAGAAGCCTGGAACAGTTTAAAGTAAATATATTTCTTAACTTGGAATTCGTCTGAAACACCGCAATATTGTTCGTAATGATGAGACTCCTGTTTTGTTTTCAATAGAAAGCTGTTTACTTTCTTTGTTTAAAATTTATACCATATTCAGTTTTGATAAAGTAAAGAGGAAAAAATGACAGAATTTACAGATATCATATCTTGAGTTGAATAATTTAAATGTGGTCATAATATAATGGCCCATGTTACAGATTGTATTCAGTGTAGAACAGTGAGGCTGCTAGCTTATATATGGCTTGTGCAAACTGATGAGAAAACCCAGCTTTAATAGCTATTTCCTAGGCAAAGTTGTGCTCATTGACTCATTGTGCTCATATTGTAAGCAAATGACCCTTCTGTCTTAGAAAGAGTGGTTTCATTAAGAGGACCAAATGAAGGTAATGAATTCAAGTACTCCTTGGAAAACAGGGATTGTTGCTTACCTGCTGTGTGAGAAAGCTGCAGCACGATACTGCTCCGTAACTGTTGGGTGGTGGTGTTTCCTTGTTTTCTTTTGTCCTTTCTTTTTTTTTTTTTAAAAGCATTTCTGTTAGTGTGCATTGTTAATGTAGGAAAGTAATGAATATATGCTGGACTGTTCCTTTTTTAAGACAGAAAATGACTCCTTTCTAATTTTGCTTAAGTTCAAAGATTTAATTAAGGAGCTAAGGGTTCTATTTTTCACTAGTACCTGTTCTGCTGTTGTGTCCCGTAAACAGTTTTTGCTCTGGATTGTTACTATTGATAAACAGCAGTTTAATTGTAGTTCCATCTCCACTGACAACATAATCAAATGTTATTCAGTATTGGACTCCCTTTTCAGTTGCTTTGTTTTCCTTTTGCTTACGTATTTTTATAATTTGGTAATTTATTTTAAAAAGAGAAAAACCCTATGTGAACTGTTCATATATGTTCTATCTAATATCCTTGCTGTTTTTATGACATCACCACAGAAGGCCTGTATATTTGATCAGAATAATGATCACAGAGATACTGGGGCGTTCTCCACAGAACTACTCAAGTATCTGAAGGCTCCATGTTGTGTTTCTGCATCTAACTTCCACTAAAATCACAAAGTGAAGTTCACAGATGTTTGTGAATACTCAAGTTTCAAATACAGTGAAAGTGAATAATTAACGCAGAGAATGAAGTTCAAAGTAACTGTCCCACTATATGATTAAGGACAGGGAATGGAATTGGGCAGTGATGGGGAGAGGGTTTTGAATGCTGTATTTCTGTTGGATTTAGATATCTACCTCCCTGAGTAAGTAGCCCCCAGAGCCAGTCCTGTAGAAAGAGGACGATGTTTGGACTTTTCAAACTGAGTAGTGCAACCAATACCATGTAAGTTCTCACTGTCTTTAGCAGATAAACACGTGCAAAAAGAATTGAAGTAGTAAGCATATGTTACGTAGTTAAGTTAGCGAGCAGGGAGCTAGCCCAAGAATCCAAAAAGCTGTGAAGTCGTAATTTAGTTTACCAAAGTCTATGCCTTCTACAGTTGTCTGTGCAGCTAGCATAAATAGAGCAGTTCCCTGGAGATGTTCTGTACTGCAGCTGACTTTGAGGGCTTAAATTTGCAATCTTTACAGAATCAACAGTCCCATTGATCTTACTGATACTTCAGAGGGATTTATGACTGCAAGATGAAACACTGAGCAAATGTATTCTAACACCACCATCGGTAAATTTGTTCTAAAGGAGTAGAGCGTATCCTTGTAGGAGAGTATTATGTACTATTAATTTACTCTGAGATTTCATGACCTGCAATCTTAAACAAGTGCGCAATTGAATGCTTGCTCTGGTGGAAAAGGTACTGTAAAGTATTGGCAATAGAATTAGATTTTGGTGTTAGTTAAGCTTCAAAGTCATGTCCCAGTTTGAAACTTTATGTAACAATACACTTGTTCAGCTGGTTATAGTAGCTCAGTCGTACAAATTGTTTCTGAAGTGTGCACAACCTAAGAGATGGAAAGCATGTGATGGAAAAATCACTGAAATGGATACACAATACACACTCCGTGCCAGAGAACTACTTGAAATCTACCGCAGTGTTAGCATGAATGACATCCCGAAAGACGAGAGAAGAGATGTGCTGCTAACACTCAGAGGTACAGTGAAGGTATGTTTCTATTTTTCTATTTATGTTTGGATTTGAGCTGCACTTTCAAAAGACGTGAGCATTTATGATTCTATGATTTAATTGTGTTGATACATAAACAATGCTTCTTCTGGCAAATAGGTGCCAGGGAAATCAGTTGGCAGCAAGAGAAAGCCTAGTCTACCAACTGGCGTGACAGAATGATTTGTATTCCACATGTACTTAAAATCCATGTTGCACTTTGTGACGTACACATTTTTCTTCAAGATGCATTAGGATTTTAACCCCATGGCTTTAGTCTTTGTGTGTGTGTATTACTACATAATACAAATTTAGTACAAAGTTCAGCTTAATATTTGTAACAAACTGATGCAAACCTTGACAGAAATGTAAATGGCTGTTACTGTACTTCTGTTTTTCTCAATTGCTTGACCTATCTGCTTAGAAACTTGTCATCTTGGGGGGTTGGTCTCGATGCTCTCTAGAGGACCCTTGCAACCCCTACAATTCTGTGATTCTGTGATCTCTGTGGGTTTGTTGCCACTTTCTATGGCTGGCAAATACTGATATTCTTTTCTCTTCCGCTTTACATCCCCGCTAGATGCTGCCACTATTCCCAGTGGAATAAAAACTTGTCTGCCTTTCTTTTAATCTCTTTCTTTCTCTCCATTTTTTTCATATTAATGTACAAAAAGAATACCAAGGTAAGTTTTCAAGTACTTGTGAGATGACAGCATTAACAGTGACGTAAGAATAGAATGCTGTTTCCTGGTTCTTACTGAATGAAACTAATGTCTTGCTCTTGGTTTTGATAATAGCAGAATTTGATTAAAAGTCAATATGATGTTGGGAGCATTGCTAATTTATGAATTTCTGTTCATCTTAATACAATTCAATACTGTGTAGTAAACAAATTCTAGAATTTCTGCAGATTAGCACTCGTTTCAGGTGAAGAAACATTGACCTAAGTCATTTGATTTCTATCTCTGGAGTATCTCTAAGTGTTTGGAGCACTGAAAGCACTAATTTCAAGCATGGTTGTAAGTCCCTTAGGCCTTTTGTATCATTTTTTTTTTTCCTTCCTTTCCCCCTTTCCTTTCTACCAGTGTATATACATTTCCTATCACAGAACCAAAGGAAGCTTCTTATTGAGATGCTTCTTCAAGCTTTTAGAGGAACAGAACAGAACAGTTTTCAGCCTCGTTTTAGAGGCATTATTTAGTGCCTCCAGATTTTCAGTTCTTCCTAGCTTCAGTATATATGCAGGCTCGTTGAAGCAAAATCTGTATGTATTCATGGTTTTCTGGTTTGTTTGTTTTTTGTTTTTTTAACTTCTTACATTAGTGTGCTTGGAGGTTATTTTCCTATTTCCACTAAGGGTTCTTTTATTGTGAACATACAGAGCTGTGACTGATGAATTACACAGAAGCTATAATTTGCTTTCATGCCATTGTTAAGAGTTATGTTGTTTGTTTCTTTCTAACAATAAAGTTTTCTTTTCCTTTTTAATTCTGTTTTCCTTCAGGAACACAAATGTGAATTAACACAGGAAATAGTGGAATTAATTGACAGGGAAGTTGATCTTATGTCAAGAGAGGTAAAAGAATGCAACTTAGAAGGACTGAGGAAAAGAATTTGTACACTATTTCTTCAGTATATTAAAATTCCGAAGTTTAACCCTGAAGTTGCAAGGATACTTAAGGTAGTATTCCTAGACTGCAATCTGACTTAATGGCTATGAAACTAAAGATAGAGAAGAGGAATTGAAAATCATCAATGTTCTTTTACTTCCTATAACCTTTTGCTGTAGAATTGCTGTGAGTATTCCTCAAGAAGTCAAAATATATACAAGTATCACACGAATAAACTTATACAGTCATTCAGGAGGCATGGGCATGTTTTTAGCAATTTATCAGGTAGCAGGGAGTAGAGAGCAAGCCAAGAGCTCCAGGTATGAACTGAAAAATCTGAGCATTTTAAGTGGCCTTACATATCTTAAAAATGTTAACAATAAATTTTAATAGCAAGTAGGGAACCAGTAGAGAGATTTGAAAGCGTTTTTTTTCTTCCACTGTAAGAAAGACAGTTCCCATGAGTCCAGAAAGGAAGAATACTTCCTGAAAAGCAGAAACAGAGAGGAAGTAAAAATAGTGGTAGACCCCTGTTTAAAGTCTTCTGTTAAAAAGATAAAATAAAAATCCTTTTAAGTATTTTGAAATAAATCATTGGCTTTTAAATATCATTTCCTTAAACATACGTAAAATCTATTCCTTACAGAATTTGGGTGGTTCACAAGTAACAGTGAGATATGTTGTGAGAAAATAACTTCTTTCTTCAATTTCATCTTTTAGGTTCCACCAGATCCCTTAAAGCTTTATAAAAACGTTCACTTCTGTCGCAGTTGCGAAAATTACTTCCCAGCTACTGAGTTTCCTATTCCTGCTAATTCCCGCACCGTTGGCAGATGTCACTTCTGTTGCAAGCTTGATAATGAGGCTCGGCAACGAGAATCATTTCTGAAGTACAGACTGATTCTAGAAAGTCTCAGAAAGTCTGAAGCTGATTATAAGGACGATGCTAGAATTGTTTTCTTAGTTCAGGTAATGTCTACAAGAGCATTGCTAATAATGGAAACTGGCGGCTTTGATTATAATTTTTGTTTTGTGGATGTAACTGTCAGGAAGAGAAATAGGCTAGAAGCTATGAAAACTTCTTTCTGTGATGTTCAGTAGTATTAAGAGAAAGCACTAAAGCTCCTTAAGTATACCTGTACTTTCGAAAGTGGTTGCAAATAATACATTAAAAGAAACGGGATGTCCAGCTAACAGAATCAGATGATCCAAATTCTCTGGTACTGCCCTGGCCATCCTGTTGCTTAAAGATATTGGCATAATCTCAATAATGACTGTCACTGAAACTCTGTCACTTTTTAGCCAAATTAATTTCAAGTTCTTCTGTTTCAAGCTATAAATATCTAAACAGCCAAGATTTGTATATTCAGCTACTAATTTCCTTATTTTTTTCTCTAACATTTATTTAAATTGTTTCATTTTTTTCTGAGCTATTTGCTTTTAATTCATCTCCCAACAACTGTCTGTCCTCTACTTCTATTCAGAAAACAGCTGTGATTCATCCAGAAATGACTGTCACAACCAGAAGTCTTGCAGCAGCTATGAATTTATTCATTGCCCAGCTCAGTGCCAAAATAGGCTCTGATTGTGTTGTTCGTGGATAGATGTAAGATTTTTGTGACAAAAGATTTTTCTTGCATGCTGATTCTAACCATACTTGGGCTGAACACCAGGAGTGCTACTAAGGCAAAAAAGCAGCTGGTGTGTGTTATGGAAGCTCCACTAAATTCAGTTTACTGTAGCTAAAGACCTGCTTTTTTGCTATCAAAATGAACTAGTTCAGCAATGTGTCAAGTCCTGAGGCTGATGGGAGTGTTCCTTTGAACTAATGAATATGATGAACTCATTTATCCATTCTTTGCCTTCACTCATTTCCCAGTCTCCATCGCTAAGTAATGATGCTTGCTCTCAACTTGTCTGATAGTAGTGGTTGAACGACTTTTCTGTTTCTTTGTGAGAGTAGAACAAGGTACCAGAGGGGAGGGACAGAGTGTCATGTGATATGAACTGTGAATTTTCACAGCAAAATGCATATCTACCTTAACAAAGTGCAGAAGTTGTCTCTTAAATCAGACTTTTCTTCATAACCAGAAAAGTTTTCACACAGAACAGGCTTTCGTCTAATTTACAGGCAGGAAAGGAAAATGACAAATTAGTTTTTGGATCTGTTTTAGATGGTACTTCATATATTTTAATGTAAGTTTTAGCCAATTATTTGAGATTCACAGCTTAGGACCAAAAAAAAAAAAAAAAAAGTGCATGCCAGTGTACTTTCAAACGTCTGGCTTCTTAAAAGAAGACACAGTTATTCAAAATGTTATTCAAAATGTGGTGAAAAGGAGGAAATACTAAAAATATACACCAATTAATGAAAGCTAATAAAGGAGGACCAGATTTAAGACCAGATGTAGCAGCAGTCTTATGTTCTTGGAACCAGTAAGCATATAGTTGTTATAATGGATGTTCTAAGCCCATCTTTTATCATACATTTTTTTCCTGGCAACAATTTAGGTGGGTTCCTGGATTTTGGAAGCAAGGTAGTTGAGAATACATGAGACTTCATTTCACTAAAGCATTGTGTTGGTATACTTCCATCCATATTTTGCCAGGGTTCTAATAAGTAAGATGGAAACACTAATTTAAGTAAGTAATGATTTCTCCTTAGAGGAATGAGCCTTTTTAAATGGCTTGCTGGAGGAAAACCTGTTTAAATTCTGCTGAATACAGGCTCCTGTAGAGAACGATCTTCTAATAACATTTCCATGACTGAGACAGAGAAGAATCAACATAGGGTGACTGAAAAACTCACCAAGTTCAGTGGCAACTGCTCGCCTAATTTTTTTTGTTATGTATGATTTTTTTTTTAATCAAGAATTTGTAGTTATTTCAGATGGCTAATAAAAATTAAACAAATCAAGATCAATATAAATTAACTTGAAAAGTATACCTAAAGATCTTTCTGTACCAGAGAACTTTTACACGCAGCCCTTCCATTATTTTTTGTTAATGTTGTAGCATAACTACCTGATCTTTGGTGACCACATCTGGTAAAATGAATAACAGTATCATGAACACACTTAGTGTGCCAATAAGAGACTGAGAGCAAAAAAGCTGAGTGGGCCGTGATTTAAGGTCTGTTAACAGGGAGAACTTTTCATTGTTGTAATTTTCCACATTTTTCAGGCCAGATTATTCTGATTATATGTAAACTTTAAGTAATTTAGTAGTATAATAACTTATTTATTCAATAACAGTAATTCTGAACTCTTGAATGGGGGATAACAGGGATGGATTATTATCATCAACCAAAGAAGTCTGAACAGGTTAAAGCATGCTACAAGAGAAAGAAAATGAGATCTAAGAAGCTTTATAAGAGCATTTAATCAATTGGGATGTCAAAGGGAGATAAGAAATTTCCAATGGCAGAAATAATCCAAGTAAGAATGCAGATTTTAGCTATGACGTAAGAAAAATTTAATTAATAGTTCCATGCCCTGCTTAAGGAAGATGCAAGTCTAGATATTCTTCAACCAAGTGATTGTGTGACATGCATAGAAGTATTTTACTCCAAAGTCTGGACTCTTAAATGGTTACCATTTTTGCTGTAGAATGAAATACGTTTCACCTTTCTTGCTCTTGTTTTCCATTTCAGCAGCAGCATCTGCAGTACATGATTGAGAACATATGGGGCTGTCAGTCAGCTCTTAGTTCTTGCAATGACCTCTATGATTTGGTTATGGTCAGATGGGATAAGCAGCAAGAGTGGTCTCCATGGAACACTATTCTCCTCACTAAAGATGAAGCTGATGCACATCTTAAGCTGCATAACCTTCAAGAGGTAATATCTGATGGCTTATATTTTTCCAGTGACTCTACTGTTCTAGTAGTATCCTGTGAGTAATGATGTTTGGCCAAAGACTTTGCACTCATTCATGTTTAAATTGTCCCACTGTAACTACTGATCTAGCATGGACTTCAGATGGTACTCGTTTTGGAAATGTTGATATTATCTGAGAGCTAAATTGACAAAGCAAATAAATGACTCTCTGAAAGAAGATTTTGTTTTGGGAACAAAATACAGTAGGGAACTCAAAATGTAAAGGGAATTTAACAATCCATATTTGTTCTGTGCATGCCCAGCTTTTGTTTTCAAGCAGACACATTCTTACATGAGTATTACCTTTAAAAGTTAGAATCAGTTTAATGATGGAAATTCCTATATTAAGTCCTCTGTCTCACTTCCAATCAACAGTGCTCTCCAGGCAGTCTAAATCTAATAATACACCTTTGCATCCATAAATCTATCTTCCCGGCATGATGGCAGGCAGATGTTCTGTTTATGCATTTTCCTGGTTTAACTTCTTAAGGCTGGATTGTCATTGTCAGATTTTTTAATTTGATTAAGTCCAAAGCTTAGATTTGACATTTTAATATGAATGATAAATACTAGTAAAAAATATTTCATTACTTTTACACAATAGAAATAGAAATATTTTCTGATTTGGACTTATACTTTCTCTGTAACTGAATTTTTGGACTCTATAATTATCATAGAATCACAGAATCTCCAGGGTTGGAAAAGACCCACAGGATCACCCAGTCCAACCATCCACCTATCACCAATAGTTCTCACTGAACCATGCCCCTCAACACAGCATCCAAACGTTCCTTAACACCTCCAGGGTTGGTGACTGCACCACCTCCCTGGGCAGCCCGTTCCAGTGCCTGACCACTCTTTCAGAGAAGAAGTATTTCCTAACGCCCAGCCTGAATGTCCCCTGGCACAGCTTGAAGCCAATTACAGACTCTTGAAAAGAACCATTAATTTTCCTATTCCAAATGCTTTCATTCTAAGTTGGAAATGAAAATTTTTGAACTGTTCAGTCTTCTGTATGACTGGTAATGAGCAGCAGGATAACAGGGAAAGGCCTCCACATCTGCTTTAGTGGAGGTGGGAGATAGGCCAGAAGAGCAGCAGATAAGGTATATAATCTATTTTAAAGCTGCATGTTATTTTCAGTTATCTCTTGATGCAGAAATGGAAGTGGGCCAGCGAGAAGCTGCTTTGCTTCAGCGGTAATGGCCAAAGCTTTGTTTCAAATAATGCTTGTGAAATAAGAGAAAATGAGGCCTAAAATGCCGTAAGTTGAATCATTGTTTGTCATTCTTTGAAACAAAGAAAGTGGCCTCTTAAGCACTTTATTTAGTAGTGATTCTACTTCATAACTATGGCTAAAGAGATAGCAAAAAAAATTTTTTTTTCAACGAAATATTCTGTCTTTATACATCATCCTATGTGCTAGTACTGATCATGAGAAATCAGGAAAATACGCTGACTCAAACACAGTGAAGTGCTTGCTGCCATGGTTATTTGTAAGTAACCATTCTGATTCTTACCAAGGAGATTTCACATATTAATTACCTTGCAAGTGCTGATGTTTAACCATTTCCATTTTTGAAATTTCTTACTTGAAAAGAAATAAATGGAACTTACCTCGGGTGGATAAAAAACTGTTTTTAACAGATGATTAAAATTTCACCAGGAGTGGTTAGTGATTTTCACCATAAGGTAGCAGTATAGAACTGTAGAATGTTTTATTTCATTCTGTATTAGATATGAATACATTATATGGTTTACTTCAGTAAAGAGTTGCTATTTCTATTGTCTAAAATATAAAGCAAACAAGTATATTGCTGAATATTTTAATTGTATTTAATAGGATTTGGATTTTCTTTCCTTTCAGGCTTATGAAGCATCATTTATTCATGGAATAAAGCAGAAGCATATCCGGGCAAAAAAGTACTTTGCTCAGATCCCAGTGATGACATCACTTTTCCACAGGAGTGACAAGCAGGCTAATGCAAGTTAATTTTTAAAAGCTATCCTTATTCCTACTCATAGGAAAACGTAACTCTTCAGATAACAGGTGTCAAAGAAGTTCATTGAATTATTTACTAATACAATTCCTCTGCTTTTAAAGAAATATGTTGTTTTCCCAACACCTAAACTGCATTTCATAGATCAAAATAAAATTCTGAGTATAAAATAATTTGATCCTTACCAATCCATGTAACTGCATTTCATGCTTTGTAGCCTCATTATTTAAAAGGTAGATAGTTGATGGTGAGCTGTTTACATTCATGAGCCATGACTGTTTGGTTATGTATGCCTGTGTTACTTGGAATATTTTGCTTGCAAACTAATATTTTTGATGAGGTAATTAAGCTAAATCTTTGTTGTTTTTTACTTATAAAAGTAATAATAATTATATGAAATTTATTTCTCTGATTTTAAAACGTTTGGCAGAAAACCCAGCAAAAAACCACCAAATCATAACCTATCGAAAACCAAAATTGATACTCTCTTCTGAAAGAAGCAGTTATGCCTTGGAAACATTGATGTAAAAAAGTCAGCCATCTTTTTGTGGCTCATCCTGTTGGTCATAATGGAACTGCCAGAACTCAGTTATCGGATCCAAGATCTTGAAGTTATTGTGAATCAGGCTTAACATTTGAAAATACACAGTGCAGACTGTTCAGAACTTGTTTATCTTTTGAGAGGCTTGTGTTATTTAAAGTAAAAGTTAATTGCCTCCCTAAACTTACACAGTTACATTTATGTTTGATTACAGTTAGAGAGGAAAATATTTTATGGTGTACATTCATAGAACCATAGAATGGTTTGAGTTGGAAGGGGCCTTTGAGATCATCTAGTTTCAACCCCCTGCTATAGGCAGGGCCACCTCTCTAGGACCCCTTTGGCCAAGCCTTGAATGCTTCTAGGGAGGGAACATCCACAACCTCACTGCTCAGCCTGTTCCAGTGTCTCACAACCCTCACAGTAAAGAATTTCCTCCTGATATCTGGTCTGAATCTACCCTATTCTACTTTAAAGCCATTTCCCCTCATGCTGTCACTACATGCCCTTATAAAAATATGTGGAACTGTTGGATCTTTTCTGTTTCAGCTTTCCAGTACTTAAAGTGAGCTTATAAACAGAAAGGCGATTGACTTTTTACATAGGCAGATAGTGATAGGGGAAGGGGGAGCATTTTTAAACTAAAAGAGGAGAGATTTAGATTATGTATTAGGAGGAAATTTTTTACTCAGAGATGGTGAGGTGCTGGCACAGGCTGCCCAGAGAAGCTGTGGATGCCCCATCCCTGCAGGTGCTCAAGACCAGGCTAGATGAGGACCTGGGCAGCCTGAGCTGGTGGGTGGCAACTCTGCCCATGGCATGGGAGATGGAAGCAGATGGTCTTTAAGGTGCCTTCCAACCCAAGACATTCTATGATTCTGTGAATTGCTTAGGGCTTTATCCATTTGTACCTTCAAAATGTTCACGGATGGAGAATGAACAACTTCTAGTGGCAATCTGATCTGGTGCCTGACTGTCCTCAGCTTAAAAAAGAAATCGACACTCCTATCCAGTTAAAAGCTGCCTTCTTTCAGTGAAGTCTGCTGTTTCTTTTACTGTGCACAACTGCCTTAATTTTCATAATCTCTTTGTAAATTTCAGAAAGCTTCTATCAGGATTTTCCTAAGCCTGTTGTCTAGGCCTAATAAGTATAGCCTCTCCTTCTACATCAAGTGCTTCTGCCTCCTTTGCTTCTCAGTGGAATGCTGTTGAACTTGCTCCATTTATCATAGTCCTCTTGATTTGAGGGACATGAAATTAGATGCAGAGTTAAGAATTCATTCTTGAAGATCTCTAGATTCTGCATTCAGTTAAGCATTAGCAACCAAGCCTGTTTTAGCCTGCCAAAGAATTGCTCACAAACAGGTTTTTTTGTTTGGTTATGCAAAAGTCCAGTTGACTTTTCTGGGACATGGCTGTCTTGTGATTTTGAACATTCAGAGGAAGAAAAAAACTGTTACAGAATCATAGAATGATTCTCATAGTTCTCACAGAACTACCTGCATACAGAACATACAGTGAAAACTCATGTCTTCCTTCAAGCTGGTGTCCAAAAATGGCTTTTGAAAGCATAGAAGTTGAGTGTTTTAAAGAATGTGGTATATTGAAAAGAAAATTTAAAATTAAAAACATTTTAAAATAGCAATTTATTGGTTATCTTGTTGAAACTCATTGTTTGATAAAAGCCAAATGCTGTCACCTCAGTTCTAAAATAGAATGACTTTTAAAATCTAATGATTGAAATTATCATACAGAATTTCATGTTACGTGTGTTGCTCTGAGAGTAATTACAAAAAGCACAGTAACACTACATGATAGAACAAATTCTCAGCTCTAACATACTGTTTTTCAACATAGTCACTACTATTAGCTATGCATTTTCACCACCACAAGAGCCTGTATGCCATGCTTGTAAAAAAATCTGCTGTCATTGCTGCTGAAATGCACCACCGACTGCCTCACTCTTCATCTCCACCAATGTTCAGCAAATGTTGAAGATTGTCAGTGGATGCCATTTTTTTCCACATGGAGGAATTCAAAGGAGTGATACACCTTTGTTTTATATACCATTTATCACACTGCTCCTTTGCTGCCATCCATTGTATGGTAACAAAATATAACAGCATATTGGTGGGAAGGTTCAGTCTCTACTGCCGTACCACCAACATGATGGTGGTACCACCGCCTCTGATGGTGTTGGCCAAGATAATAAAACAGGAGGCATTACTTTTGGAACAACCCTGATAGTCTTTTCTGACTGCTACTTTTGTCATCTTACATGTGGTTTTTATATTACTGAATTTCAAAAAAAAGATTTTTAGCATGACTTGTTCATAGCATTTATGATTGTATTATGCTTTGAAAAGGCATTAATTTGAAACTTTTCTATAATAGTTACTGCCTTGGTTCGCTTGTTTATATAAGCTACAAAGGATGCTGGACAGGTATGAAGGATGTAAGTTTTCTCTGCATCAGACAGAGGTAAGAATAGAGATTCCAACTCAGGAGATCAGGGTCAGATAGAGACATTCTATTTCTAGGAAGCGTTTTCTGGGAAATCTGCCTGGGCTCATTTACCTTCAATTGTCATTGCATTTCATCAGGAGAAGAAAACTGTTCAGATAAAGGGTCAGATCTGCCAGTTTCTATTAGAACTGAATAAATGCTTTAAAAGCACAGCTGATCATCATTTCTTGAATTTCAGACTTACACAAAAGATGATTTTGGAATCTATTTGTGTAACAGTCCCTGCTTTGGAGCTTAGATTTTTCCTGGATAATGCGAACAAATTATTGTAAAACATCAGTGCCTCTTCAAACGATAACAGTCTAAGATGAAATTCTGACCTCCTTTTCCTTTGGGAACATGGCTTATGAAACTATCTTAAATTCTACCTTAAAGGTTGAGTCCACAAGGACTCCAGAAATGGTGGTGAGAAATACTGGCTTTGCCTCAGTTCTTTCCCACCTGTAGATACTAACAAGATTGGCCCATATGGCTTGCATTTCTCGTTCTGCACTAGCAAAGGCACCTGGACAGTTAACACCTGAAGTTTGCTTTGCAGGACTCTGTTGTGAGCAGGACTTTTCAAAAATGAAGGAAAATTTGCCTTCTCACTACCCACTAGAAGCATTTCCAGAAGAAAAAGTTCCAGCCTTCTCCCACCTACAGAAGTGGGTAAGATGTGAGTTTGGCAAAGAACAGGCATTTTTCCTACCCACTCCCAAGAGAAAACACTGCTTTTTTCATGATGTAAATTTCCCTATTTATTTCCCAAAGGAAGAGGAACTCAAAGTAATCAGTCTTTCCACCTTGACTCCAAAAGATCTCCCAAT
The DNA here is from genome assembly GCF_019232065.1 of Centrocercus urophasianus. Taxonomy (NCBI): domain Eukaryota; kingdom Metazoa; phylum Chordata; class Aves; order Galliformes; family Phasianidae; genus Centrocercus; species Centrocercus urophasianus. The sequence continues at coordinate 20,653,393 of NW_024884697.1, forward strand.
TAAGAAAGCATTAATTCCCTTCTTGTACTATAATGTGATTGCAAACACTGATAAAATGGTATTATAGACAAAATATGAGAGAGTAGCAAGCACTTGCTAGCCAGTATTTGGCATAGTATTGTTTCTTACTGAAAATGTATTTTCTAATGGTAATATATACATATATATATATATATAATATATACATAATCTAAATCTTGATTTATTTAAAGCCTAAATTTGAATAGGCTTACTTTCTGAGCTAGGTGAAAAGATTCAGTACCATCTTAGCTCCCAAACCTATGGCTACAGAATCATATTTATATATAAAATGACTGGCGTTTATTTTTATCACTGGTCTGTACACAATTTTTTTAGCTTATCTTGCACGGTAAATTGTCCATGTTAAAACAGTGATTCTAGTCTGATTTACAGTCCTAACTTTACCATCATCCCGCAGAGATCTGGCATTCATGATTCTTTATATTCAGCAGTTCTTACATCAGGAATGTTGAATAATGAAGTTGAGAGAATTAGTATTTTTTTCTAAAGAAAAGCTTTCAGGAACTCTTGGAAGAGGTCCAGAGGAGGGCCACTAAGATGATCAGAGGCTGCAGCACCTATGAAGAAATGCTGAGGGAACTGGGCTTGTTTAGCTTGGAGAAGAGAAGGCTACAGGGTGACCTCACTGTGGCCTTTCAGTACTTGAAGGGAGAGTGTAAGCAGGAGGGGAACAGCTTTTTACAAGGGTGGATAGTGACAGGACAAGGGGGAGTGGTTTTAAACTGAGACAGGGAAGGCTTAGGTTAGATATTAGAAGGAAGTTTTTCACACAGAGGGTGGTGATGCACTGGAACAGGTTGCCCAAGGAGGTTGTGGATGCCCCATCCCTGCAGGCATTCAAGGCCAGGCTGGATGTGGCTCTGGGCAGCCTGGTCGACGAGCCTGCACATAGCAGGGGGTTGAAACTAGATGATCACTGAGGTCCTTTTCATCCCAGGCCATTCTATGATTCTATTATAATTAAGCCTACTTCATTTTGTTCATCCTATTTCTTTCCATTATTTTTGAGTTCCGTATTTCCTTGCTGACAGGATGAGAAATATCTGGGATATGAGATATGAATACAGTTGTAAATAAAAGAATACATGAATTCTTAAGAATGGGTAAGAGTAGAAGGCAAACACAAGGTATGTCAGTATTGCAGCTTCTTTTAATAAAATTATTTTAATTGAGATAAATAATGATGAAATTATTTTTTTCTTTATTGCAGTTTTATAACTATTTCAGAGCATTTTTGCGTTTCAGGTTTTTGGAGTTGTGCTAGATTAAAAAAAACAGCTTCATGTACAAGCAGTTTTAAACTTGTATTCAAGAACACCTGTGGATTTTCAAGGAGAAACTGGTATGGAAAATGCATGAGTAAATCAAGTGTGCTTTTGTGTATATTGGAATATCAGTCTGTATTGTATTTAGGTTCCTGCTCATGGATAAAAGAACTTCTGCGATCTTGTCTCATTTTAATTCAGAGAAAGGAATCTTTTGAAAAATCACTCTTTGCAGGAGCTAAGTTTCTTTTTTATCATTCGGCAAGACATTTTTATTTTTAGAAGTGAAAAAAAAAAAAAAAGAGGAGTAAATATATGCAGAAGTATTCAAGAGCCAAATTTTCTGGGGGAGGCAGATGAAGATCCAACTCAATGGGTTCTTCTCATGCCTTTTTTTAGAGCTTTCTTCACTTCAGTCATTCCCAGACTGTGGTTTGTAGGGAGTTATTAAAAAAGAAAATGCAGTTTGTTTTTAGTTGGAAGCTTGATCATAAGTGATGTGGTAATCTTAGAGAAAACAATCTGTTTTTGTTTCAAAAAAATTTAAGATTGTTTCTGTAAGTCAGAATATGGAGAGTATATCCACCACCTGTGCTTCATTTCACTTGTGTGTGATCGAGGTAGAGTGTGCAAATGCCTTCTGAAAGATCCCACTCAAACCAGGAGATGAACAGTTCTTAAGATATCAGCCAGAAACAAGGACATTATGCCTTTATTTTACAATTCTCTCCCCTATACCAGCTTCTCTTTGGTCTTCAACAGTCTACTTTATGTCAACCATTTCAGGAACAAGAAGCCAGGAATCGCATGACTTGGGCTCTTAATTCATGCTGGCAGCATTTGAGTGTGGACTTGCAAAAGAAGTTTCACATGTCAGCAGTGAAGTTTTGAAACGGTGCAAGTGCTGTGTGGAGGCAGTAGTTGGATTTAATGATCCTTGTGGGTCTCTTACAACTCAGGATTTTCTATGATTCTGTAATTTTTTAGCCCTATGATAACGCAGTGGGAAGGGAAGGGAAGGGAAGGGAAGGGAAGGGAAGGGAAGGGAAGTACAAAGGGAAGGGAAGGGAAGGGAAGGGAAGGGAAGGGAAGGGAAGGGAAGGGAAGGGAAGGGAAGGGAAGGGAAGGGAAGGGAAGGAAAAAAAAAAAAAAAGAAAAGAAAAAAGTATGGAATCTTCAAGTACTAATGAATCATTTTCTCTTGCGGTTAGGTTCCTGTCAGGTTATAACACATTATCTATCTGTGTATTTGTTAGCCCTGAATTCCATACATTCAGGTCAGACTGTTAAAGTCTTATTCAGACATGAAGGTCCTGGCAGCGTTGGTCACGTTATCAACTGTATTAGGAATGGAAGAGAGCCAGTAGAGCCTACTTTTCATTGGCTGTTTGAAAAATAGTGAAATAGGCTGCTTTACTGATCACAAAACAAGGATCTCTGCATTGTGAGAGCTGCAGAATGACTGGAGTCAACCTCAGAAGGCGTGGGTTAGTGGGATAAAAACAAGGGTAGGAGCAGTATCATGCTATTTCTCTAGACTGCCAACTGCAGTAGGCAGCAGGTGCAATACAGAATTTGTCAGTGCTGTTCCAGATGGTTATGTGAGAAAACAGGTATCTCACATTCTGGAAGATACTATGGATAAGTCAACCACCTCTAGAACTACAAATAATTTTGCTTACGATGACTGAATGATTCCAATCTATACTAAATTCTCTCGAGGGTGCTCCAATTCTACATCTATCCTCTGTGATCTGATTGTCCTTACAAGTGTGCTCCCTCAGACATGCAGTGAAAAGGGAGATGAAGGATTTATGAAATATTTCTGAGGAGGGGAAAGTGCAATGAAAGGGTTAACTTCAGTGCTATGGAAAGGTACGTATAGAAGATCGGCTTCATTACTTTCCTCATTAATATTATTTTTGTAATTGAAATCTGATTTGAGATTTAAATTGAACAAATTGTCTCTTGTCAGACAACAGTGCTGGAATAATACACTGTGAATTAAGGCAAATGGATGAGTCAAGCTATGTGTGCTCTGATTCAGAAATGCATGTCTTCAGCCAGTGTTTACAACCTCCCTTACAATTTTCATCGTGCTTCCTTATTTCTCCCTTGTTCTAACTTGTTTTAGCACAGCTAACCGTTCCTTTTGTGTAACATCCTTACTATTTTGCTGGATGAGGCACCCATGTGCTCACCATGTGCTGCATGACTCCTGCTGCCTCATGCTGTCAGGTGATGGCAGAGACAGCTCAGCAGCACCAGGGATGAAGGAGAACTGCAGAGGGACGCACTTCCTGGCAGCAAGAGTACCTCTAGGACAATTTTCTTCATGCATGAAACTTGGGAAATAGTCTAGCCAAGTTCTGCAGCGAGCACAGTTTGCTCCTGACTTTTGCAATTTAGTATTTTTGGGACAGTATCACTACAGAAGGCAGCTGAACAGTCCCATGTTTTTAATGGATACACTCCAAGTGTTCCAAGCATTGCAGCACCTCCACTACAGGGACAGGCTGAAAGAGCTGGGGCTCTTCAGCTTGGAGAAGAGGAAGTTCCAAGAGACTTTATAGCAGACTTCCAGTACCTGAGGGGGCCTACAGGAAAGCTGGGAAGGGACTTTTTATATGGGCATGTAGTGACAGCATGAGGGGAAATGGCTGTAAACTGGAAGAGGGTAGATTTAGATTAGATACCAGGAAGAAATTCTTTACTGTGAGGGTGGTCAGACACTGGAACAGGTTGCCCAGTGAGGCTGTGGATGCCCCCTCCCTTGAAGCATTCAAGACCAGGCTTTGAGCAATCTGGTCCACAGGGAGGTGTTCCTGCCTATAGTAGGGGTTGGAACTTGGTGATCTTAAGGGTCCTTTCCAACCCAAACCATTCTTATGATTAAATTTTCTCACTCTTTCTTCCTTTGCTGAAACTGCAGCAGAGGTTTGCTGCAGATTTCAAACCTGTCAACACCCGAATGTGTGACACCAGCTTTCAGCACACGTGCAGGAGCTGAGGGGCACGGTAACACACGGCAGGGAGAGAAGTGCTGCAGAATACATTTGCTGCAGCACAGAAAACTTTTCTGTAAACTCCACTCTGAAGTTGAGCAAAGCTGTTAGCAAGGAAAACAAGGCGACAGGGATTCGGACTTCACGAGCCTGCCGCGAAGCCACGAGGTGTCAGAGCACGAGAGGGGCCAGCGCGCACAGCGCGGCCCAGCGCAGCCGTGACAGCCTCGCGCCGGGGCAGCCCGCGCGCAGCAGACGCCCGCCTTGTGACGGGCGGCCCGGAGCGGCCTCCGAGCAGGAAGTGCTGCGTGCCGGTGCCGCCGCGCGCCCTGCCTCCCCCGGGCAGGCCAGTTCCGCCGGGCGCGGCAGCATGGCCGGGCTCGGGCCCGCCGCGCTGCTGCTGCTGCTGGGCGCGCTGCTGCTGCCCGGCCTGCCCGCGGAGCACGTCCCCGCGCTGCTGTGGTCCACGGGCAGGTAGGAGAGCGAGCGGAGGGACCCTGCCTCTCTGCGTGCGTGCGGCCGTGGGGGAAGCGTTTCTGCGTGACCGCCTGCGGCTGAGAACCGCCGGCAGTGAACCGAGCCGAGGAGCTGAGCCGAGGGAATCAGTTTGCCTCCTGGCACGCTACGTAACGGGACGGTTTGCCCGTTTTTGTCTGTGGTGTTGGTGTTCTGAACCGGGCGGTGGGACCCACGTTACTCAGCTCGCAAGTGGCTGGGCTCTGTTCACCCAGGCACCCCGAGCGCTGCTGCAGCTCTGCTGGCTTAAAGGCGTAGCGCGGGGCAGCGTCGCGGAGGAGCTGGCCAGGAGCTGCGGGCCGAGCTCACTGCTCCGGCTCCTCCACCGTGGTTTTTCTCTTCATTGTTGTTCTCCTTCTTCTTTCTTTTCCTTTCTTTCTTTCTTTCTTTTCTTTCTTTCTTTCTTTTTTTAATTTTAAATACAGTTCTTTTTTTTAGTAAGAAGAACTTCTCTGTGCATAGGCTTCACGTATTAGGAATAACTGAGTGTTATCTAATTTGCAGACCCTCCAATGGAGAGCTCCTGCGCTCTGCACAACGTGTGTTATACCAGTTCAGCAGCAGGCTTTCTCACTTTTCTCACAGCTGGGTTCTTACTCCTCTAATATGCACAGTCAGAATTTGGCACACTCCATCCAGGGGTTGGAGCAAGAAGGGAATCCATCAATGGTTTATTGGTGATAAGCGCCCTTTCAGCTGCTAGGGCCGCGCTCACTGCCTTTCAGGAGACTTTGAGCTGATGAAGGTGTTGAAGCATGGTGATCTATCTAAGTGCCACCAGGCAGACGGGCTGAATGCTGCCGTCATTCATCTCAGCGTACATCTCGTGTCTTTGGGCAAGATTACTGAAATTAAGGTCTCAGAGCTAAATCCTGCTGTCTTGTTGTGGTTTTCTTGCTGCCGTTGTTTTCTAGTTCTTAATGCAGTAGTTTTAAGACAGCAAAAAGAGAAATCTTATGACTATTAGCAGTTGTGCTGTTTGAGTTCTTCAGGGAATTCTTTTCCATGTATAGTGCCCTACAGACAAGCATGATACTCTTGTTTTTTCATGCTGAGAGACGCTGATAAATTGCATTTGAAGACATATAGGTAGGAGGTGCTTGTTGGGTTTCTTTTATGTGTGTCCTGGGCATTGTATTCTTTTCTCAGCGGTAATGAATACCAACTTTGATGTATGTCTGCCCATCTCTTAAAAGTTTCCAGAGTGTTCTTAAGCAGTTCCTCTGGCCAACGGCAGCCACAGCATACAAGAACCCCAAAACATTACCTTTTCAGTGAGTTTAATTAGGTAACTGACCTGTCCCATACCCCACATTCTCAAAAGAAATAAACAGATATTTCCACGTTAGGGTCTTTTGTATTCAAAGTACTTAATTTGTTCACCTTGATATAACTGACTAACGCGAGCTACCTCTATATTTAAAAACAAAGTAAGTGTTGGAGTTGTTCTTAGGATAAAAGTGATCTTGAGAGTTTGAGAAAAGACCAGTGCTGCCTTTGGCCTAGTTTATATAAATAATACGTGTGTTGTCAGTATAAGCAGGGATATAATAAGGGTATAACCAGTATAAGCATAACAGAGAGGTCGTAAAACAAACTTCCCACCAAGATGCAATTAGGAACTTGCTCTACTGCGGATTGTTCAGGTCTATACAAATATAGAGCAAGAAAATCAGGATGGTGGACTGTTTAAACCAGTTTTGTGTTTCCATCAATAGAAGAAGCGTTCCTCCTCCTATGACCTTTGTATTTTCAAAGGGGAAATTTTTGTGAGGGAAAAAATCGTTCTTGTGAAATCCTCTGAAGCTACAGGAAAGGAGATTTATGTTAGTTTATAAAATAAAGAGACAGCAACAGGAACTTCTGTTTGCACCTCGGTGTTTTGTGGCAATGTGTGGTTTTCAGTGGGTGTTCTACAGCCCCCTGCAATGTGGGAGCTATTGTTGAGAGTTTCAGGAGAGGTGACTGTGTAGAAGTACAGTAATTATCAGTGGATTTCTTTTCACTTTGTAAAAAAACACCTCCAATTTAAAACTTCGGTTTCATTCGTTGCCAGACAGGAGTTGAGATGCACCCATCTGTTCCATCACCATCTCCTGGGTTAACTGTCAGGATACCATATTGAATCCTTGAGGGATAATACAGTGTTTGTAAAATGGTATCTTTGAAGAGCTGCATTAGGAGAATGTGACGTTTTAAAATCTCTCATGTGTTATTGTACTGTGATCATGCTACTCAAGGTTAATATTAGATAACAGATGCAGAGGTTTTTTTGTTCGTTTTTTTTTATACCAAACAGCAATCTTCCCCCATTGCACCCAGGAAGATGAAGGGAATAAGACAGTAGGTCACAGTGTCCTGCTTTTCACAAAGAGATACCAAATTATCAGTGGACATTTTCCGAAATAACTTTGCCCTGGGAAAATTAGTGTTATCTTAAATCAGACTTCAAGCTGAAGCCGTTAATGCTGCTGCTTTCCAGAGCAGGAGGGATGGGGGGAGGTTCCTCTTACATGTGATTCAGAACGGAAACATGATTTAGCCATTTTGTAACAATATTCAAAAGAATTTCTTTCTCTCCACAGATTAGAGAGAGCCTGAGGAAATAAATTCATTAAAAGTAGCTTCTGTGATTGCCCTTCATGTGTCTCTTTTAGACTGTTTTTTGCTTGTAGTCACTGAGAATTTATTACTACCTTCATTTATGCTGTGCTGTGAATCTTTTTCTGGTGAATCCAGATTACAAGTGATTTTGAGAAAGTGTTAGTGCCAAATGGGACATATGCCATGCTTCCTAAAGCTGTAAGGAATTTACTGAAAAATCTTGCTGGGAGGAGGTGTAGTTTGGAAAGGAGACGTGAAAACAGAGAATGATTTCAGCTGTAAGTTTTCTGGACTTCTCTGCAGATGCTCTGAGCCTGTTTGTTTGCTTGAGGAGCCCTTTGGATTAATTTTTGCAGTCACCAGTTGTCACTGTACTGGTGCTGCTAGGATTGGTGAGCTTTTTGTATAGAAAACCATTTCCAGAATTTTATTAATGAGCTTACTGGCTTCTTCTGTGCAGGGGAAAACGTTATTTCTTATGTGGTGATCTAATGTGGTCATAGTGACAGGAGTAACTTGTAGGCAGGAGTTCAGAATACAGCTGCTGAGTAAGTGCGTACTGCTGACAACAGGGCTGAGTGAGGAAGCCCTGCTTGTTTACTGTCTGTCCTCTCGAAGGTCCAGATAGAAGAATTCTTGAAATCTTTGCTCCCTCTTCTACCTAGGAGGAAGACAGATCAGAAAATGTATCCCAGCTTGGTAGTAGTCTGCATGCTTAGACTTCTTTTTCTGCCCAAGTAGTTAAGAGCAAGAAGGAAGCTCCAAAGTGTAGTTTTGGAGGAAGCAAAACGTAGCTACCTCCTTTGTTTACCACACTGTCTGGCTAGAGTGCAGCTGAGCATTGAGCTTCTGCATTTCTAGCCCGAGGAGAGTGCGAGCATTAGCAGAGGTCCCTGTGGCTGAGGCATGACTGTACTGCAGGAGGCAGGGCCTGCTGGGGCTGCAGACAGCTGTGCTGCTCTGGGCATCACATTTTGTGTGAGCCATCAATTAATAGCAGCAATCGATACGTGTGTTGGCCCGCTGCCTACCTCATCCTCTGCCATCCCTCACTCAGACGCTGCTAGAGGTGAAGAGTTCAAAGGAATAGTTGGGTTCGTTGCAGGCAGTAATGCACACCCTCAGCATATCCACCAAGTGGGCCCATATCTCCGTTTCATTCTGCACTTGACAGTAAGCAGCCAGCAAAACACATCTGACATTTCCCATCTGACCCATGGTGAGAGTTGCACCACAGTATGGGCTCCTTAGGTGAGGCACACCGAAGCACCTGGCAGGATAGTGAAGAGAAGCAAAATAAGCATATCATATGGGGAATAGGAGGGTTAGACAAACACTGTATTATAATAGAATTATTGGCCAGCTGATGGAGATTTATTTTTCTAATGATGCCACCGGAGCTCTTAAAGTTGATGTCTGAAAGCTAAAAGGTCTCACAAAAGGTGCTTTTCCAGGTTATGTAGCCAGCAAGGGCTGCTCTAAGGAACAAGGAAGCCTTAGAAGCAAAGAATGTTTTAAAACAGGATCATTAAATTTCGGAGGGTTTTAAGACAAAAGCCTTTGCTGTTGTGCTGCTGCAAATGAATTAGTTTTGTTTCATGTTCTCTCTGTTACTTTTTTTACTTAATTGCAAATCCAGAGGGTTCTCAAAGTCTTCAAGTTTTTTTTATGCTAGGCATGTAAAAGATCAGTTATCTGATTTGCAAAAATAAGTATAACAAGGTATTCACTGTAATTTCCTTTCATACAAACCATTCTTTCACATTTCCCATTGAATCTATCTTTTTTTCCTTCAGTATTACTAGTATTTCAGTGTGGCCACGCACTCCTTTAATGTCACTGTAAAACGTCGCTCAGTTATTGAATTCAGAATCTTCAAGAGTTTTTCTTTTTCCTTCAAATACTTTATTCTTAAAGTTTGTATTTAAATCTCTGACATCCTGAGGTCAGCTTTCTTGAGAAGTTAACATGTCTATTGCAGTTTCTAAGCTCATGGTCTTCAGAAATACAAATTAATGTGGATTGCCAAGCACAAATGAACATAGAAATGAAGGAGCTGAGGAAAACTAAGAAAATGTTGAATGGCAGTTTCTGTTGAGCAAGAAGAAATTTCCTTCCTGCATAGTAAGTTTTACATCTAAAGCTGAAAAACAGGCAAGAGGCATTCTAGAATCCAGTTTGAACACCTGCAGCACCTTGTCTTGGAAAAGTCCCCCAGAAATAGTGTGGGCTTTAGTACTTTCCCAAATCTGAAGAGAGTTAGATATCTTCTGCTGCACAATTATGTCTTTTTTATCTCTGCTGTAGGTGCGGTTGGCAGCTTTTGATTCCCTCCCTGCCGTCTTCATTCGAACCATCAGCAAGCCTTGAAGTGCGATATGGGTTTTCCCTATCTGAGAAATGACATAGAATGCCCCTCTATGTTCATTGCCCCCACTCTGCCTCCATCTCTAGATGAAAGCAGAAAACATGATGAAAACAAAGATTGTTTTCATTCATAAACGAACCGAAAGGGTCATTTCGGAGTCGCTTTTGGGTTAGAAAATACCGTCAGTTCGGCATGTCAATTCACTAAGTTGTGACCATTGTAATAGCTGATGTTATATTCTGTTAGCAAATAGCTCCATTCAGAGGGACCAACGTACCAGATTTTCAGGCCTTAGCAAATCATATGTGCTTGTGGAAGAGGGGAGCTAAAGCTTCTCGGTCTGAGTTTTCTGCAGCACAACGATGCTGCCTTGGTCAAGTCACCCGGGACAACATTTTTCGTATTAAATTTTATCCCTGTACACCCAGAGTGCGTACTGCTAAAATCCCAGTCAGGTGCTGAAAGAATAATGCCAGCTCCAGTTTTGCCCATAACTGCTCTTTTTTTTTGTAATAAAACTAAGTGGCCAGGTTATTTCTCTGTCCAGTCCTCCTGAAGACAGATTAGCAAAAGATCTGTAGGCTTTTCTCAGTATCATTTGCCATTCTGTTCACAAGAGCTCCTGCTTCTGGGAGGGTGTTTTACTCTGAGCTGCCTCTACAGAGATGGTTGTTTTCCATGAAAGCCTTAATGAGAGAGGCATGTATTGAATGATAATCATTAACTTAATAGAAGGTTTTTGAAAAAAATGTGATAACTTCTGGTCTGGCCTGACCTGTGTTGCTCTTTAGCCATCAAGGTGACTGATGGCCCTGGAAATAATACTGGGAGTTGGGATTCCCTGTGGGACCTCTCCCAATGGTTTTCAACATATCCTTCGTTCTATTTGATAGCTAATGTTTTGAAAGATGTAGGTGTGATGTTGTATGCAAACAAGAAAAGTTAGTAGAGAATAATTGTATCTTGTCTGGACAAATGCTGTAATCCAGTTAACAGGATAGGGATGTAAATGGGCAAATTCTTTTAAGTGGAATAAGAGTAAACTGAACCGTAAACCTGATCTTAATCCAAAGGCGATGATATCGTGAACTAGTTCTGTACGTTTGAAGAAAGAAGCTGTGTCATCACTGGCAGCAAATTTAATGTTTAAAAAATTATTTTCTTTGCAGATCCCAGTGGAATCCAGACCCTGCTTTGCATGAAGGACACATTGTCTCAGCACAGGAGCTGGCTGTACTTCTGCAACCTGTTTTTACTCCAAATCCCAGCAACCTTGTTTTGTTCCTTCAAGAGAGGGTATGTAACATTAATTCCTTTTCCTTTACCAGCGCCAAGTGTAAGTCTGTATCTGAATGAGATAATGTGGCTCCTTCTCACCAATCTGCTCTCTGTTTTTCAGCTTAGCATAGACGATTTCACCTACTACAGTGAATCCTGTGGTAACAAGAATCCATTTCAAAATGTTCAGGCAAGCATTTCTCTCTTTTACTTCCTTGTATGCATGTTTTTTAAATTGAAAATTATGTAAGAAGGATGCAAACAGACAATATCTGCCAATTTATTTATTGAGATTATTTCAGTTTCAGCATATGGGCTAAAGAAAAACAATCAAGTATGCAGAAATGTCTTTTGCGGCTATTTTATTTCAAAACACAGGTTTTCAGAATTATCTTAACTGAAAAAATTGTTTCTAAGCATGTTGCAATTTTGAATAATGAAAAGCTATGTCTAGACATAGGCATAAGTCCCAGACTGACACCCCAGAATAGTGTTTTGAAGCCACACAAAGAAAAGTAGTAAGGAATCAGGGATGTACTCCAGATTTTCAAAACTGAATACTTATTTTATTTTCATGCAAAGTGAAGCTGACTTGTCTCATCCAGACAGCTAATTTATTCCAAGAATCATAGAAATATACTGAGCTGGAGGGAGCCCATAAGAATCATCAGGTCCAGCTCCTGGCTTCACACAGGATCACAGGAAAAGATGCGTGAGAGCATTGTCCAAATGCTTCTTGAACTCTGAAAAGCTCAGTGCCATGACCAATTCTGAGGAGAAGTTTCTGAACACCCTCTTGATGAAGAATTTTGTACTGATTGCTAGCTTGAATTTCCCCTGTCGCAGCTCCATGTCATTCCCTGTTTGAATAATGTGAATATCTGCCTAGATACTGGATTGCTTTAATATTTGTGCTACTTCAGTAATCCAAAATAAACTCTAGGCACAGAATCTGAGCTGGTCATGAGTGTAAACTTCTATTCCCAGTGAAGAGGTTTATAGATTTTTTGCTCAGTATCTCTGGTTGTACTTACTTGACAGTTTATTGAATTGTAATTGGAAAAGGGAAGTGTTCTCACCTGAAAATCATTAAGGCATTCCTGTGGGCAGTGCAGGAGGGGCAGAGCTAATAGCAGTATAACTTATATCAAAGCACACAAAGTGTTAATTCCTAGGCACCACACAGCAAGCTGTATGTACAATCAAATACATAAATATTCACATATTACCTGTCTCTTTACCTATCCTGTGTAGGAACCTCACATCTTCATTGTATCCCTACTAATAACCTTCATCTCTTTGCCATATGACAGCATTTTAACCTCGATGCTGGAACAAAAACAACTATTCAGTGTATGTACATGGCTTTTTTGAGGAATGAATAGGGGTAACACTTATATGTAGGGTAAGGATTAGTGACTCCATCCTCAGGCAGATGTATTGGTACTTATCTGAAGTGCTGTACTTTCTCTGGGTTTCAAATCTGTGCACAATGGTGTCTGAACCAGTTTTGTGTTTACATAGTCGTAAAGCTGGTTTGATCTTATAATTAAGAAGCTGTGTGTATATGACTGCTGCAAGTCCCTAATGATGTAATGGTCTACATCCAGTCATCACATTTAAGTAAATCTTTGGTCTGTATCTGGCAGAAGAAAGCTTTGAATTCACATTCTCAGCAAGCTTAAAGATCATCTAATCATCCAGTTCCATGCTGAGTGCAACAAAGACTACAAAAATATGCTCAGTAGCTATCACATTGGTTGTGCTCCAGTTGAGTTACTTTGGGAAAGAAATCCCTTCTTAATCATGCTATAAAAGACTGTAATATTCACAGAACAGTGGACAAAGAAAAGGTCAGATCTGGATTTTTTCACTGGGGAAATTAGAATCTTTCATGTTGCATAATCTGAAAGTTTTATACCTTCACAATCTAAGCTATATAAGTGATTCATTAAACTATTATAGATGTTCTGTATTACTCCAGCATCTTGCTGTTAAACTTCAGCTATCCAAATTTATTCACAAACAAACCAGAGATCTCATTTAGAGAGTGTATGTGCATGTAGCAGCACGTGTACTACAAAAAGAATGCAGTATTTGTAAGAGTTATAGACATGTAAACCACATGTGCAGATATTAGATTTGTTCAGCTACATTGATGCTGCTTTGAACTTTCAAAATCAGTGGTTTTGTATGCAATAAAAGAATTCTATTTCCAGTTAATATAGAAAGGAATTTTGTAGATCATTTATCTTAAACATTCAATAACTTCTTAATTAAATAATAAAGTACAAAGATTATCATTTGGGGATTTTTTTTTTTTGTGTTAAGTAGTCACCTATTCTACAAACTGTTTTTCTTTAATATTAGCATTGGCTTTCCCCAGGCAATAACTGAACATCTTAGGACTGCATTGTACAGTAGCAAACTACAATTAGTTGCCAGCTGGGTGGCTGCATAATTATTATTGTAAGTCACTGCCTACTGTGGTTCTGGATCTCCGTCATATCATCATTCAGTAGTCATTTCTCTAGACTGTGGAGTACTATTCAGTCACATTCAGCATAGAGGCCCCAACTGTAGTAGTTTTGATCGTCTTTGTTGCCATTCCATGCACCTCTTTTAGTTTTATGGTTTTGTTCAATTTTGGGGTTATTTCTGTTGACAAAGGAACATGCAGAACTGCATATGCATCAAGAGATCAGTGTGTCATAATTTATTCAGTCTCATGATGATTTGTTTTGTTCAGTCCTCAGTATTTTCCATCAAAACCTCCTAGTATTTTATTTTGTTTTGATGACTGTCAACCACTGATCTGATATTAAGTTTCGTGTGTGAAGAACGACACTCAGTTCTCAATTCTCACACCTACCTTCAAAAAAACCTGAACAGTGAGATCTGTAAACAAGTCGTGGTGCTTCTTGCAGTATTTCACTCACGAGAGGTCCTTCAAGGGACATTACAGAAGGCAAATTAATCCGAGCGATTTAGCCATAGGTACATTAAAAATTCTCTTGTCAGTGTAGGAATTTGTGCTATCAGTCCTCAGGTCAATCGGAGGATTTTTTTTTCCAGTGCCAGGTGTTTCTCAGTAGTCCTCTTCATTCTCTGTCCTCTTCTGGAGGTTTGGTATTTTGAATTCTCGTGGTACTTGAAATGCCAGAATGCCTGAAGCAACATACTGGTATTTTAAGAGCAAGTGTGCAGTGGTCAAATGTCAAGACGCATGTGATCAAAATGTCTGTCTGATGCTAATGAGGAAATATCCAGCTGTGTGTGCTCTTTGAATGGAAAATGGTTGAATACAAGTGGCTGGAAGCTGAGACAGATGGCACTGCAGGATTGGTTAGGAGCAGAGGCACAGTTCAGACATTACTCAGTAATTATGCATTTTATCTCTTATTCTATAATAAATGAGTAAACTGCTTAATATATATCCTTGATAGAACTGGCTGGCATTCTGGCTGCTGCTAAGCAGTGGAGGATTCAAATATTTTAAATAATAATCATAAAAACAAATAAATAATTGACAATTGGACTGTTGCTCAGGATTTTAGCTCTGAATTCGTACATGCAAAACAAACTAAAAGGGAATATATCATTCTTTCCTTCTAGAAGGTGCTAAGCACCCTGTTCAAAGATTTGTAAATGAGATCAGTGTTTTCTGTTCTATTTTAGTTTCTGTTCTGGTTTTTCTATCAGTATGGCAAATCAGACAATACCACATAATCCTCCTGTATGAGCATCTATAGAAATATGGAAAAAACTAACCTTTACTTAGGAAGGAAAACGTGCAAGCATTTAGAAAGGAACTGAGGAGGCCAGAAAAGTGGTAGGCAGTCAGAGAACAGACAAAAAGAAAAAAGAGTAGGAGGAGAAAAGTGTTAGCAACACCACAACACTTCTGTCACTAAGTGGGAGAAAAAGAATCTCAAACAACTCAGATATTTGAATGTTGGATCAAGTGACAGACTTGATCTAGGAGTTAAATATAAAAAATGAGAAAGCAAAGTTAACAAGTTGTAAACTAGAACTCAGGAAAAGAAATCTTCAAATCTTCATATGAAATTTTGTGTACATCAATTTTGATCCTTCTCAACTCTCTGTCATTTATGTTCCTATCCAGAATTTTCCAAGTGTTTTTTATCATTCAGAAAAATCTTTGGGAAGGTATTTTTCAGCAATGCAGGCTTGAAATTTATAGAATGAGAATGACTAAAATGCATTTCACTCAAGTGTTTTCATCATAAACTCAACTATGAGAATTATAATAGATACCCTGACATTTCTTTATCTGAGCCGGCTCAGCCTGAGCCTTATAATTTGTGTTTTGAATGAATAGACAGGGTACACAATATGAAGTCTGTGTGTGCCTCCATACCAAGAATAGTTCAGTTCAGTTGGGAGGGACTTTCAAAAGTCCAACTGCCTGACTTCTTCAGGGCCAGTCAGGAGTTAAGGTGAGGTATTGTCCAGATATACCTTTAACACTCACGGGCATCATCTGCCACTGTAGGAAGTCTTTTCCAGTTTCTAATGTGAGGAAATTTTTCATACTGTCATGTCTGAATCTCCCCTGGTGCATCTTTGTTCTGTTCCTGTGCATCCTATCATTGGATCCCAGAAGCAGAACTTGGCACCACCCTCTCCAGTTCCCTTCCTCAGGAAGCTGCAGAGAGCAGTGAGGTCGCCTGTTGGCCTCCTCTTCTCCAGTCCAGACAGCCCAGGTGTCCTCAGCCTCTCTTCTCGTTGGACATGCCTTCCAGCCCAGTCACTGGCTTTGTTGCACACCTCTAGGTAATTTCAAGGACCTTAATGTCTTTTCTAGATTGTGCAGCCCAGAACTGCACACAGTATTTAAGGTGAAATAACACCAACACTAAATATAGTGGGAGAATAGTCTCTTTGGACCAGCTGGATATGCTGTTTAATGCTTCCCAAAATGTGTTTTGTCCTCTTGGCTGTTGGCACACTGCAGGCTCTTGCTGAATCTGCTGTCATCAGCATCCCTAGATCCCTTCCTGCTGAGTCCTGCTCTGTCCCACGTGCAGAATCTGACATTTTTCCTTTGATGAAATAACTTGATATCACTGCTGATCACTCAGTGCTTCAATCTGTCAGATCCCTCTACAAGGCCTCTTGTCCCTCCAGGGAGCCGACAGCACCTCCTAGTTCAGTGCCATCAGAAAACACACTGAGAATGCATTCTACTCCTGCGTCCACACCATTGATAAAAATATTGAACAGAACTGGCCCTGGAATTGAGACCTGGGGTATGCCATTAGTGACCACCTGCCAGCCTATTCACTACAGCACACTGAGCATTGCCATTGAAACAGTTCATCACCAGCATAGTGCAAACCTGCTTATCTCAAAGTTGGGCAATAGGCAGAAGAATGCCATAAAGGATAGTATCAAAGGCTTTCCTAAAATCTAGAAGTATTGTGTCCATGAACATCATCACCAGACAGATAACCTTACCACAGAAGGCAGGACTTTCCTTTCTTGAACCCATGCAGGTAACAGCTTTGTTCTGTAGTTGCCTTTCTTTAACCCAGGTTAATTCTCCCCATAACTTTTCCAGGCTTATTATCTCTATATATTATATCAAATTATATATCTCACTGAGATAAGATTAACAGGTCTTTGCCTTCCTGGGTCTTAAAGGAGCTCTGCACCTTTCTTGTGCTGGGGGCCCAGGCCTGGACGCAGTACTCAAAGTCGTTTCAGGCGGAGTTCCTTGTTTAGCTAAGCCAGTCTTCTGCTCTGCTTTCTTGACTTGTGATACAATGAGATTACATGCTTGTGGGCTTTTAAGAAGTGGTTCTTGAAAAGCAGCCAGCTGTCCTGGATCCATAAACCCTCTCAAGCAGATCCCCCAGGCACAATGTGAGCTAGCTCCTTGGATGCTTAAGGTTTGCACTCTTAGAGTTCATGGTGACAATTCTTGTGTAGATTCTAAAATATGCAGATTTATGTAATTAATAGTTACAAATTAGATATCTATCTGTACTGCTTGCTACACCACTAGCATGTACACAAAGGAAGGTAATTTGGTAAGTGGAGTATGACTCCCTACTAACTAGAGCTGATGGAATGTGAAGTTTCCAACATTGATGTTTTTCATTAAGAGGTCATTTAGTTCTTGTGTGATGGCCCTCTGATGCCTCATCTTTTTGCCTCGTATTCTCCAGTACACTCCCCACCTTCTTCTTCAGCTTGAGAACTTCTACACCAGCTGCCTCTCCTTTCCCATTACACTCATTGAAAGGACAGTAAGATTTTGAGGTCACAGTGTGTCTTAAGCTTGCTCCAAAACAGTGCAGGCATAAGAGTGATGGAGATGTCAGTTCACTGCACCTTTCCAGGAGCAGCCTGCAACCAGCATCAGGCTGGTGAGAGCTCATCTAGTGTTACCACACTGTTTTCTCACCTTGAGTATTAAATGAAGGATAGAGAAAAAAAATAGTTTGTGATTAGTATTAACTTATTAAATAAACTGTCCATAAATTTGTTACAGGAAATTCTTCAGTCTTCTCCTTCATCTTTAGTTTTGCCTGCTGTTGACTGCAAGGCTACCAGGGATCTCTTGAGCTTTCTTCAGGCATCAGGAGATTGGAATTTGCAAAACTTGACAAATCTTGATATCTCTCAGCTGGAAGTGAATACATCTAAACCAAACTTACTTGTAATTCAGCTACAACCACTTACCAGGTAGGACCTTGTCACAAACACGTTTACCCAAATGTATGCAAGATTTTTACTGCTTTTTGAAAATATCTGTTGTATTCAGGAAATGTAAAAGTCCGAAGAGTAGTTTACAGAGTTAACAAAGTTATTTTTCCAGCAAATGTGAATTCAGTGTTTTTTAATGTCCTCTGATGGGTTATAATAACTGAATTACATTGAGAAAGTCAGTCAGGCATTACTGTTTTGTCTGCTTCATTATATGAGAACAAAGGGACAACTAATAAACTAAATGGCAGCATACTTTAAGCAGAAAAGCTGAATTATTTTATGCAACATGTGATTAACCTGATGAATTAATTGCTAGAAGACATTTCAGGGGTCAAAGAACTGGCAGGAAAGATAAACAAATAAACATCCAAGCATCCTAGAATTTAATATGAATAATGAGACTAGTTTTCATCAATCTTAAAGGAATAGGAAGCCTATAAAGCTTCCTGTTTCCTGACCTGTAACAACTGCTGCCTAATGGAGGCAGTCTGTCCCTTCAGGTGAATGCTAGTGCCTGACTGTTACCTGCAGGGCTTTTACACTGCTGGGGGTTGACTGGTATAGAGCACTCCTGGTCACAGGATGTGGGTCATGGAGCTGATCTAGATTAACAACCATCAAATGCAAGGAAATCTGGGGAGAGAATGGTCAAAAGAAGATCAGTAATTAATCTGTCTTCTCTGCAGATAAGGAAGTCTTAGGTTTTGGAGGAATCAGCTAAAGATGTGGTCCTCGTATGAACTGCTTTGCAGAAGGAGAAGTTCATAAGGAGGAGATGAGAAAAAGATGAAAAAATATTGTAGTCTGCTGAAAGTGACATGCTGATTAGTATGTACCTGTATACATTTCTGATTCACACTGTTGTGTAGCAAAAAAATTTAATTATCTTTCTCCCACTTCTTTGTAGTGATTTAAATGAGATTTCCACCCTGGAAGCAATTGCTGAAAATGGTAAGCAATATAGCCAGGACGTAGCAAACATTTCACCACTTAAGCCTGTTTTTGCTTGAACGGATTGTATTTCCTGTTTTTTCCAGATTTTGTTGTAATACTGTTTAAAGCTTTTTCTGCCATCTATGTACCTATAAGCAGCCAATTATCATCCTGTTGAAGTACTGAGTAATTCAGAATCCACTGAAATGGATACATCTCTGTGCCCTGAAATGTGGTGATGATTCACCTCTGCCGTAGGCATCCCAAATCCCTGCAATGGGCATGGCACCTCCCACCAGATCAGGCTGCTCAGGGGCCCATCCAACCCAGCACTGAACACATGCCAGGGATGAGGCACTCACAGCTTCTCTGGACAACCTATTTCTGTGCATCACCAGCCTCTGTGTAAAGAATGTCTTTAAAATATTTTAAATCTACCCTCTTTCAGTTTAAAACCATTACTGTTCAGTTCTTCCTTCTTGTCTCCAAAAGCTTTGGCTTAATGTCAGCCTTGGCTAAACATTACCTTCTTTTTTATGGGACATTTTTTTCATCAGCTGCACAAGCACAAGAACAGGCCTCCCAGATCCTGCTTCAGGCTGCTTTTGTTTTGGAACAGTAAAGTTAAGGGGAGACCTTTGGAATGACTCAGGAACAGGCTATACCAGCTTTGTGGTTAGTTTCAATTACCTGCTATCAGGAAGAAGGTGTGTGGATTGTGGAAGATGTGCTGCTTCATATGACCAAGTGCAAAATCTTCACACTGTGTTCAGTTGCAGTTATGCTCTAGAAAAGTGATAGTGTGGGCTGAATTCTCATGTTCTGGCACATCTGCCAAATTGGCCATTGAACACTTGCTGAGTAGAACCTGCAGATATCATCAGCTGTAAGTTTTAAATCACATGCAAGCTGAGCTGCAGTTCCTTAAAGTTATCCTACTTGAAGTCTATGCAGTGGAAAGGACAGACTCGAGTGGGTGACTGCAGAACTGCCAGAGGAGGGTCCCAAATCATGTGGTCAGGCAGGTGTGGGTGTCCAAGCACTTGCTGCAGCAGGAGCATAGCCATTTGCAGAGTACTGTTGCCAGGACATCTGTCAAGGTCGTAAGGGCTTGCAAGGCCATGAGTTATTGGTGTGAGTGCTGCTAGCACTATCTGGATAAGCAACCAAAAATACTGTGTGTCACATACCTGTAAGGTGACAAGAGAATTGTTAACCAGTACAATGCTGCTTGTAATTTTTGAACAGTATTAACTGTAAACCCATAGTAAATGAGGGCAGATCTCTATTATGCTGCCTAGACGTTCACAAAGACTCATGTTTGTCACATCAACTTAATTCCTTTCTGCTGTAGAGGGTTTTAAAATCTGCTGTAATAAGACGTCAGAGAAATCTCTCCTGCTGTTTTACTCACTGCAGACAGCAATCTCTGTCAGACAGAGCAAATGGGTTCAGATTCTGCCCAAAGGAAATGTGCGGTTCTGAGCACTCTAGAAGCTAGAATAAGCAGGAGTTTTAGCACGTCATTAAAATGAGACTCATTACAAAATCCAAACTGGAATTCAGAATTCAAACCTGCTTAAACTTCTGCAGATTCAGAATTATTTCCAGTCTCTCCCTTCATACATGCCTAGATAGACAGATATTGGGTAATTTCTATAAAACAGTTGCTAGAAATACTATTTCTTCCTCTCTCTCTTTTTTTTTTTTTTTAATTGTAACAAGGTTTTTAGAGAATGGATCCTCCTTTGTCAGCCAGGCTGTACATTTCTTCTCTCTTTTTGCTTTTTTTTTTTGTGTGTGTGTGCGTGTGCTGCTTTTCAGTATTTCTTTCTTTCATTTGCATGAAATAGTTTGAGATTGTTACTCAGGTTTTGCCAGTTCTCCTAAATATTTCTCTGCACAGGAGAAGGTTGAACTATGCCTTATCAGTCTTACCTGTTGTGTGCAGTGTACCTCAGAATTAATGTCAAAGCTGCTTGTGACTCTGTGTGTAAGATGAGGCTCTTTAATTCTTTTGTGTGTATTCTTCTTTCTGCTCTGATCTCAGTTTATCCCTTTTTCCACTCTCTCCTCTCCCATTCCCCATCCATCTTGCTCTATTCTTTTCTTTCTCTCTTACCTGTAGTGTATATTCTTTATTTCTTTTTCCTTTTCTCCTTCCAGAACATTGCTTCTCAGTTCCTCTATCCTTTCCATCCATGTATGAAAGCATGCAACGAAAGTAAAGTAGAATAGAAATTAATAACAGCACTAATCCTGCAGTCCCTGGTGAAATTCAGGGGACATGCCTTCAATGAGACGGAAAGTTTTAATCCTTCCACCAGAGCATAGCATGCAATTGAGCTAACTGCAGAGAGTTATTCTGGACAAACTGTTTCACATTCATAGACCTACACAGTGTTTCTTTGATCCATACTGGCTAAAATACCTGCAATAATGCCACTCTAAAATCCCTCTAACATTAATATCACCATCTGGAGATGCCTCTTTTTCTACTACAGAAGGAGGCTGGATTAACTAATGTTCCTGTGTAGGCAAACAGTTTCAGTACTTCAAGATAGAATGGACAAATCTTGACCGTTTTTTCTGGGAGATCTGCAAACACTTCATTAGCAAGGTATCTGGCTCGGGAGAATCTTATCACATACAAAGAAAGATCTATTTCAATTTTACTATGAATGAATGAAGAAATTTCCTCTAGAATCTTCCCAAAGGCCAAAGCTGTAGATTTTAGCAGTAACTATAGTTACATGTAGCTCCTTAGTGAAGCAAAATGTAAATAGTGTGTTATTTTATAAGGCAATCAGTTGTTTTAATGGAAGGAAAAAAACCCACAATCTGCATTTTTCAATGCAGTATTTTCCTTCCTGTAAGTTCTGGCTGAGGCTGCTGAGAATTTCTGATGAGCTACTCTCAGTGCATGTAGATTTGCATACTAATCTACATTACGTAATTCCTTGGACAACTACACCCAGTATAATTTCACTTGTAGTGTATAGGCATTTGATTTTCTGACCAAGTCTGTTTCTTATTTAATAGTAGATGTTTTTATTGATAAGTTTTTAGAAGGAAACTTTACACAGCTATGATTCTTGACTGACATGAGGAAATCAGCTTGCAAACAAGCTGTTATACAACCTCACATAAAAAGTAATACTTATATTTTCACAAAAGCTAGGCATTTTACTCAGTCAGGAAGCCACATTCACAACTCAGATGGTTGTGATCAGTGGCATGATTTCCAGTTAGAGGCTTGTAGCTGGAGGTGTTCCCCAGGAGTCAGTACTGGGTCCCATCTTGTTCAGTTTCTTCACTGATGGCTGAATGAAGGGATAGAGTGCACCCTTAGAAGGTTTACTGATGACACAAATCCAGGATGAGTGGTTAACACACAGGAAGGCTATGCAACCAGTCAGTGATTCTTGAACAGGCTGGGGAGTTCGGTTGAGAGGAGCCTGATAAGGTTCAACATGGGCAAGTGTAGAGTCCTACATCTGGGGAGGAATAACCACCGTGCATCAGTACAGTTTAGGGGCTGACCTACTGGAAAGTAGCTCAGCGGAGTATGGCCTGAGTGTACTGGGGGACAACAGGTTTTCCATGAGCCAGCAGCATGCTCTTATGGCCAAGAAGGCCAGTGGTATCTTGGAGTGCATTAATAAAGCGTGGCCAGCAGGTCAGCGGATGTGATTCTCCCCTCTCCTCTGTCTTGATGAGGCCAGATCTGGAGTACTGTGTCCAGTTCTGGTCTCCTTGGGTCAAGAAAGAAGGGGAACTACTAGAGTGAGTCCAGCAGAGGGCGACAAAGATGATGTTGGGCCTGGAGCATCTCCCATATGAGAAGAAGCTGAGTGACTTGTGACGGGGAGCTGTTTAGTTTAAAAAAGAGAAAGCTCAGAGAGGACCTTGACAACACTTACAAGTATCTGAAGAGCGGAATTCAAGTGCATGGGGCCAGCAGTGGTGCTCAGAGACAATACAAGATGCAAAGGGCACATCTGAGCGTGAGGAAAACTTCTTCACTTTGAGGCTGATAGAGCACTGGAACAAGCTGTCCAGGAAGATTGTGGAGTCTGTTTCTCTGGAGATACTCAAAACCTACCTGGATGCTTTTCTGCGTGACCTATTCTAGGGAACCTACTTTAGTGGCTTGTTGGACTAGATGATCTCCAGAAAACTCTTCCAAAAGGCTAATAATATAAGCTTCACTTCCAAAATGTGAAAATAAAATATAATTTCTGTAAAGTGCAATGTTGTAATCTGAGAAACCTGCTTGTACAGACTGTGTAATAGCCATTCACTAGAATATTACGTGGATGAGTAGTGGAATGGCACAGAAACAGTCTGTGTCAGTCTGTTGGCTTATTTCTTTCTGAGTCCTAATGGCAATTGTTACATCAGTTTTTGAATCACAATTGTTATGTTCCTTATCATAAGTAGATGTTAATATTTCAGCATACAAGTTGAAAACATTTACTAATTCTAAGAATTTGTCACAACTACCAGTCATTTCAGAGCTGAAAGTGAATTTTCTGCAGTTTCTTGGACCATACTGAAGGATCCTCTCTTCCTTATTTGATTTTCCTTCCTGTTTCAGAAATATGTCAGTGATTTCTATCTTGCTATCCACTGTAGTCAACAGCAAAATTTTCCATTCTGTACTCTGTTGAGAGTACAGAATCAGGCTTTAAATCCATTGAAGCAAAAATATTATACATATCATGTTCCAGGCTAAGTACTGCTGCTATTTTGAGGATTGCTTCTTAGTGATCTGTTGTTCTGTGTGCTTTGTAATTCACAGCTTGGTACTAGTTCAGCTTTATTAATTATTTATTTATTAACTGGTCATTTGACTGACAGGATATGCATTGTGCTCTCATCTCTTGATGGATTTATTCTTCTCTTGCACTGAATTTCTCAAACTTCTGTGTTTCAGGTATTATTTTTCTTGTATTTACTTGTCAGCTTCAAAACTACATTTTCTGAACATCTACTTTTTTTCTGAACATCTTTAATGTATTTGTTTTTGTATTGTCTCACTGGATTGTTCATTTTTCAGGACAGTGAACACGTCTTATCCCATTTGTACCTATTGACATATGAATGGTACTAGCAACTAAATTACATAAATAAACTAAATAAGCTTAAACATCTAGCTCATTACTTTGCCGACTACTGTAGGATTATAGCTTCCTCAGCATACAGGATTTATTAAATTATACATGTTTCTATTTATAGATAAAATAATTGGAAGACTGACCAGGGATCTGCAGGAACGAGGGATTCATTTTTCAGTAATTTATACTGCAGTGAGACCTTCAAGGGTGAGTAATCTTCAGTGCCTAGAACTGTCAAGTGGTTGTCATCTAACAACTGAATGTTTACAGAAGAATGATGTAGCTGATATTCAAGATTACACATGCAAGCAATCTGTATTATATGAGGTTTTGACCAGAAATGACTTCGTGAGTCTTCATATGCAATAGCTGTATTACAAAACTACTAAAATCATAGAATCATAGAATCACTCAGGTTGGAAAAGACCTTAAAGATCATCGAGTCCAATCAGGACCTAACCATACTACCCTAACTCTAACAACCCTCTGCTAAATCATGTCCCTGAGCAAAAAAAAGATAAAGGAGACTATATGTTTGCAATGTCTTTAGTTGTCCTTACAGCTTATTTTTAGTGACTATAATGTTTAACAATTTTTTAATAGTTTTATAGTAAGTTTTATGTGAAGCATTATTGGGCTTTTTCCGGTCAGTAAAGATAGAACGTATTTAATTAAATGAAGGCTGCTAATTTAGTCATTTTTAAAGAAACTGGTTTCTTCAGACAATATTTATATTTACAACTGCAACACAGAGTTTCCACCACCATTGCTGATAGTCAGTACATCATGTATAGATCATCGTATCATGTTAACAGTAAGTAGCAGTGCAGAATAGTTACTTGCATTATCTGTTTTGTATTATTTGTTTTCTGTCATACAAAACAGTCTTGGAGCAGTATTCACATTTTAATGGAATTAAATGACTTGAGGAAAACAAAATGCAGCTCACTCTCAAGAGAGGTGTAGGAGGGATGTGCTGTATCCCATAAAGTAGCCACTTTGAATGAAAATTGTCTCATCCAGTGGATAATACAACTGAGCTGCTAATACAACGCTTAGTTTAGTTTTTTAATTCAAGCTCAGGATAATGCCAGTTGAAAATACAGAAGTTATAATTTTCTTGGGTTTGAGAACAGGAAAGTAATTACTGAGATTGTCTAGATCTCCAGTGAGCCCTCAGGCAGGATCTTGAGAAGGTGGAGGGTTTTCAGGAGGGAATGCTACAAACACTATGAATTGTTTGTAGCTCAAGAATACCTAGAAAACCTGCTTTAAATGGTTCTGAGGTCTGTTTAGCTCACCTGAAAGAAGAGAAAGACTGCACTTCATGAATGATCCTTTTTTGTAAAACCAAAATTTGTTATGTTTCTCAAAGGTGTCCTGGGTTTGATCAGAAATAACTTGTGTTTTTGCAAAGAAATAGCATATTAAACCTCTAGCTAGGAGTCAGAATAGTCCCTTCAGACTACGGGCAAAAGCTAATGCTATTGAACAAAAACAGAACTTTCCTCAATCATCCATCCTGTAAACTAAGCCTACTTCCAGAGGCTTAGCTTTCAAAACCAGGATTAGAACACATAGACATCAGACCGAGCAGCATGGGGAAGCTCACACTGATACTCTTGTGATGTGCATTTCTTGTGGATAGGAGAGGGTAAGAGTTCTTTGGACTTCCAAACTCCTTGCTTTCTTTTTTCTTTTTCAAACACTGCATTTTTTCTTTTAATGAAGATATGACAAAAATTATTCAGTTATTATGTCTTTTTACTCTTGAAATCAAAAGAGGCATGGGCGATGGGCATTCTTAGCTGAAAACTGCATTTAGAACAATTAGAATGAAAAATACTTTTAATTAATGGAAGAATTGGTATCTAGAGAAGGAATTTTTAGAGTAATTTTATAAGTTTGTTGAACTTTATGCGGATTTCAAAAGACTTTCTAAATTAAAATGACTTAGTTTGAGCAACTGAAGCACTTTTAAATAATTAAAGCAATGTATTTTAGATGTTCTGCATTTTAAAAAGTAAGCAATTTAAACTTTTCTTAATTCTGTGAACTTAATATCATATAAAACTTTTGGAAGCATTTTTTATACAATTACTTTAAGTTATTGCAGTGCATTTACAGTTATCAACTTCTGTTCAGGGCTAGGGTGGTCAAAATGGAAAGTGCCTTTCAGGGTTCGTCTGTCTGATTTGCATGTAACCTCTTCTTAGTGTGTATTACATATCTTTGGTGTGCTTGAACTGTGGAAGATGTGAACTGTTTTGCACCCATATTTTAGAGGACTGATTCCCTCTGCTTAAACTGTAGGCACCATATTCAGTGATCTAGCAATTACAGGGTCACTCCTGAAAACTCAATATGAGAAGTAAAAGGCTTTCATTGTGTGGGAAAAGATTTCACATTACTCAGTACTTTTGAAAATCAATACCAATCATTTCCTATAAAGGATTTGCATTTCCTAAGTGGGCTTTTTTTTTCCTGCTGATGAGGAAAATGAGCTAAAAGCATGACATTCTCAAGAATGAAGGAAAAAAAAAAGATCTCATTCTGATGGGTTAAATTAATTTTATGCAATGAAGCTTCCAAACTCTGAGGTTGGGAGATATTTCTGTCTTGACAGCTATACCTCTGCTGCTGGACAGTTACTGGCTTCATAGCATCTTCTTGTTTCATCCATTCCTTCTTTCCTTGCCTAAAGCAAAGAAAAATAAATGTGAAAAACGCATATATTGGAAAAGATTCCAGACTGGTATTGGCTTTGCAGAAAGTGAATTAGTGAGAAAGGAAGCAAAACTCTCCGATGACTAAGTCCCTATTCTGATCTGATGAGGAAGATCTGTTCAGTTTAGTCAGTAGCCACAGATCCCTTTGGGCTATCTTAGCTATCAGTTAATAACCCCAGTGCATGAAAGAGATTTATTCCACCTGGTTCCTGTTCTGTTCCAGTTTCAGAGCTTGAAGCTGGGAGGCAGAATTAAGACCTTGAAACAGAGTCTGTTTGAAACATGGAATGGTTTCACTATTCAGTTGCTGTGGTATAACTGAGCTGCCTTCCTGCAACAAGGCAAGTGCTGTATCTTGTGACCCCTCTCAGATGCTTTGCCCTTGAGGCCTGGCTGAGTTGGGCTGTCACTGAGAGACTGATTTGTGTCATCTAATTCTGGGCCAGTGAAATGTAAATGTCATCAACCAAGGCTCTATTCACAGTCAAAGGACTGACTGAAATGGTCCTTTTATGGTGTATTTCTTTTGCCTCTTACAGATGATTGCTATAGGATAAGAGGAAATGCACCCTTTGTCTCTGACAAGCATAATGACAATTGACATGCTTAGGTCAAGTTTCAACTTAGGTGTTTAGTCAGGCAGCACTTGTTGAGCAATAGCTTTAGTATTGTTTTCCATTAAAAAACAGAAGCTTGTTTCAAGATCTGAGGGGTCTCTTTCCAAGACCTTTCTCATCCTTAAAACTCAAAACCCAAATCTCATCCTTAAAACATCCTTAAAAAAAAGCTTAGTTTCTCTGGGAGAATCATCAGAATCCCCCTTCACAGTCCCAGTTCCATTCTTGAATCAGGAAGTCATCTTCCCTCCAGAGGGAGCGTTTCCTTTCTTCCTCAGTTCCTGTGAAGACTGAGATGCTGGGAATGGTGGATGCTCTCATCTGGAGAATAGGACAAGGAGATGTGTTGGCCTAAAGTGCTGTGCACTGGTGTCTCCTGTTGGAGCAGGGAGTTCTTTCTTGTTTCTGAACTCCCTTAGAATTGTAGTGGAGGAGGATGGGATCTATCTACTGATAGACTGTGCTGCATATCTCTGTTGGTGTGTCACCACCAAATCTTGTTCACCAAGGAAATTACTTCCGTGTTTTCTCATGAAAGCTTACAGAATTCTCATGCCAGTGTCATAAAGGGACTACAGTCAGGTTTAGCTTACTTTCAGTCTTGAATGTATGAATTTTAGTGGTTTTGAGAGCTGTGGCCAAAGTCACCCCTCCTTGTGCTGACTGCCAGCTAATTTTTTTGGCTTATGTTTGTAAGCATGACATTGCTTGTTCTGTTGTAACTGGAATGGTTAGAAGACTGTGGTGACTGAAAGGTAGCCCTCAAATTGTGAATCTCATGTTGTTTCCCATCCTTCAGGTCTTTGTGTTGTCCATGTCAGGTTTTTACAAGTTTGCTTCTGAAACTTCTGCAAGACAGTTTTATAGTTTCCTAGTTGGATTGAATTCTGAAGAGATGAATGTTGCCAACAGGAGGTTTATGGCTACTTCCCAGCTGATGTTCATTTTGTTGACGCCACTTTTTACGGATGCATTGTGAGGTGCTGCTCAAACCTCCTCTACTGCCTCCACGTTTTCAGAGAGTTGCATCTACCGTGGGCTTTTGACTGCTTCCCCGTATGAGCTGTCAGCTGTAGATAGCATCTAAGCTTCTTGCATCTTTGGTCCCACGAAGAGACAAGCAGTCTGAACTACAAGAGCAACCATAAGTAACATGGGCAGCACAAATGGTTGACTCTTCAGAAAGTTTCTTGAAGGTGTAGATTCTCAGGTGATACAGAAACGAGCCTTGGTTTAAAAAGAGTTGGAAAAGATTTTATCTTTTTTGGCAAGCATCTGTGGTTGTATTTTCTTTGTTTCTGCTTTTTACCTACTGCATTTTTTTTCAAGTGCATTTTGCAGTGCTGCATCTTCTACTGGCATGCAGCTGCTCTCTTTCGTTCACCATGCTGAGGAGACTAAACACTGCAACCCCACTGGCTTCACAGCTTCTGATTAATGAAGTGCTTTAAATTGTTAAACATAATGAAACATTATAATGGGAGCTTTTCTGTGAACCAAATGTTGGAAAAGTGCTTATAATACCACTTACTGAAGTTGGGGTTGTAGGGTAGATGCCCTCATGCATCATTAAATAGGGGAAGAATCTTAATCATTTACTTTTGTGTTTTTCACATTTGAAAAAGCAATTATAGATTGACATAGCATAATAATGCATTAAGGCTTCCAACATAAAAGAAGAAACACATGAATTCTTCATCCTTAAGCCTTCTCTCTCTTTATAAGTCCATTATAATAAAAAATAAACTTTAACTTATAGATGAAGAGTATGCACTTAATTATTTCTAGCTAACTCAGTTTTTTTCAACTTAGATGAGGTAGAGTCTTTTTAAATAATTACAGAAGATCTGCTTAAAGCTGGTTGAAGCCAGTTGTGTTGCTTTAGACCAAAAAAAAAAGAACAAAACATTTAGCCAAAGACACTATCAGTATGGAAGGGGGCCAAAATCTAAAGGCACTGCAGTTTGTCGATGTACTGATGAGTTAGAGAAACAACTCGCAGCATTGTGTTACTGTGTGATAAAATGACAGATGAAATCCAGTGTACTGGAAAGTAACACACGAGGAAAGCCTTAAATATGCACATTTCACTGTGATGAGAGGCTGCTATTTCTCAGAAGAGAGATTATGGTGTGACTGTGGGCGCATCTCTTGGAGCATCACAGTGCTCAGCACTGAGAAGAATAGCAAGCAGAAAGTTAGGAATTGTTTGGAAAGGAAGAGAGTAAAGCAGTAAGTGTCATTTATTTTACTATGTAAGTCCTTGGTGAGTGCAAGTCTGTGAGTGACATAGCACGTGAAATTCTGGCCACCCCATCTCCAAAGGGATATATTAGAAGTCTGTACCAGACATAAATATTTCATCTAGAAAAAGCAACTGTTCAAGGAGAAATAATAAATAAAAAGACCAGTAATATGGAGAAGTTAAACAGGAAATAATTATTAACTCTCTCTGTCTACTGTTGATGATGATCAGAACTTACAGACTGCAATCAGGAATTCAGGAGCATCAAATTCCTTAAAAGAAACAAAATAAACTGATTTTCACATTACTTATCTTTGGATGACAAGAGTATGTAGGTCGCTCTGAAAGTAATGCCTCCTATTTATTTCCATGGAAATTACAACGGATAAGAAGAGCACAGTAACCCAGTAACAGAATTTGATCAAGCAAATTCTCAGCTACAAAACACTATTTTTTTGCCAGCAATGAACAAGAGCCTGCATTCTGCGCCCGTAAAAATCTGCACCAGTGGAGGTGACCCACTGTCACTGCTGCTGAAATGCACCATCCACTGCCTCACTGTGCTCACATCCACTGTATGGTCTCAAAAAAAATTCAGCAAGCGTCAGTTAATGGCACGAAGGAATGCAGTGACAACTCTGCTCCATTGGCGCTTCCCTGTCAGACACCATTTTGTCAGACTGCCCTTCTGCTGCCATCTGTCACCCAGCAACAGCATGTAATGGAGTACTGGCAGAAAGGTTCAGCCTCTACTACCGTACCACCAACATCCACCTCTGACTTTGTTGACCAACATAATAAAAGATGAGGCATTGCTTTCAAAGCAGCACTTGAACATTGCTGTCTGTGATTTGGTAAACTAACAGAAGAAAGTCAGGAAGGAAGGAAGGATGGAAGGAAGAGCCCATGTTCATTTGAAATATAGCCTTCAACTCTGAAAGTCTCTATTGCAAGATGTCAGGAATCAAGGAGGGTATACTGGGATAATTGTTTTTATGTAATTTTTTCTTATTCTTCATCGTCCAATTATGATCAGTAGCGCTGGAAGGGAGGTTGATGGACCTTTGATCACACAGACTGTGGCTGGTTTTGTGTTGTTACCTGGTGATGGCAGGTTGGGATATTCACATAGCATTTCTATGTAACAAGGATGTGAAAGGTAATATGTAACATATTTAACTAGCCAACAGACTAAAAAAAGCTCTGCAAAAGGAAGTTTACGGACTTTCCTTCTCATGCTTGCCTGTGGACATTGAGGTTCACATGCACAATCTTCAGAGGTAAACATGCATTCCTATTTTGAAGAAATGAGAGATTAGAAATGGGAAGCCAATCCCATCCACCATGAGAATCACAGTGTTGGTGTCTCCTCACAGTATATTCCTTGGTCTGAAGAGCAAGGAGTTCTGTGCTGTAGGACAAGAATGCTCATGCCTGTGGTTGAAGCACCAACCAGCACTTCCCATGTTCCTTTCCTCTGTAGGAAGTTAAAGCAAAAGCTTTTGTATCCTGCATCATTTGATTTCTAGTGTTGTCTGTGCTAAAGAGGGCTATTAGAAAGACAGCGACACCCTTCACCAGCACGTGAGAAAAATTTGCCAGCAGTCAGTAAGATGCATAGATCCCTGATATCCCTGGAAGTTTTTGTGATCTAATGGTTAGAGGCAGTTTAACAAACCTCTAAATCTTAGTGCATCCAATCTGTAACACAGTAAAAACTAATTAGAAGAAATTTGAATTGTTTCATTTTCATATTGGCATATTGTATTTCATTGTTCCCTTCATTTTAGAAGTTAATTTATTCACTTTATATAGTGCAACAGAATGGTACAATTTTAAAAATTCAGTGTTTTTTGGTAGGGAGACATTTTGTGGAGCAGTTCTAGATATTTGTGCATGTACTAGTTATGTTTTCTCTCTTACCCTGTCTGAGATCCACTGAATTATTAGATTTGATCCAAAGCCATCACCTAATGACCTTCTGCCCTTAGAAGCAGGCAGAAGGATAGGCCATCATTACTCAAGCATAACCATTGTACATACACAGCTATTACTTCTTAAGTTCAGCATGCACACCTCTAAAATTAGAGTAGGAGATGATAATTAATAATGAAGCATTTTTATGACTTTAGCAGGGAAGTATGTCCTTGCTTTTGATGGATAGCTCTACTGAAATGCTCTCTCTAGAAGTTACTTTTATTAAATACTACAGGCTTTTCCATAAAAATCTATTCACCTGGAACTGCATGCAAACCTTTATTCACAAAGATTGTACATTAGAGCATTAGCAGACAAAGCTACAAATTAGACCAAGTCAGTAATAAAATACTGCCTGTTACAGAAAGGCTTGTGTAGTAGAAGTTTTTCCTTTCCGAGGACCATGTTTACTTGTGCCTTGTAGATGACAGCATTGGATTCAGTAGAATTTCAGTCAGATAATAAATGGTATCTTTCTTGCTACCGTTTTGGCTTAGAAAGTTGTCAAACTTGGAAAACAAACAAAAAAAAGACAAGGAACCCGTACTTTTCCTGCCAAAATGCCATAGGCATCTTGTTTAATTTGTTAATGGAGGCATTATTGTAAAGTGGTACCTGACATCAGATTTAATATTACATGGCATGTTTTGTTCTGTCCTTGTCATTTTTCTAAAACCTCAATGTTTACAATTTTAGCCACTTTGCAGCTGTTCTTCTCTGATGGGATTTCTGTTTTAACTCAAATGATTGAGTCATTTCACAGATAGATATTTAATGATTCATAAGCAGCAGCATCCTCTGTTTTAGTGTGGTACAGCATGTAAGTTAAATCCCTGGTATTCTAACAGCAAGATAGCTCTGCCTCTGGGGCTTTCAGGTGAAACACTGACAAAATCCTGGAACAGAATAAGGAGAATTTCTTGCCTTACGTTGAGCAGGACTATTGCAAGTCTTGAGTTTGCAACAGTGAAGAGGCAAAGTAGGATATAATATTCATATCCTACTTTGCCTCTTCACTGTTGCAAACTCTTACCTTCTTCTCAGTATATACTTTCTTTATGAACCTAATTATCTTCCTTTTGACTGCTCCACAGTTCTTCTCAGGGTGTGAACTGCCATCAGGAGCAATTGGTGATTGGACCAAATCCCCACACAGGCTTGGAATTGCCTGGGTAGGGGGTAAGAACAGTGCTAGGCGTGGGGTTACTAAAGCGACCTCTCTGTAGTGCTGGAAGGGCATTGGTCTTTTGTTTTCTGATACACCTCACCGTACAAATTTCAGTTTTTCAAAGTTTATCAAGGTGTGTTGAAGGTCAGTAACTAACAGCCCCAGAGGGGGCAGTTACAACCAACTGCTGGCAGTGCTTGTATGGGCTGGAAACTGGCAGGAGATGAAGGAAACTATGAAGGTGAGATTGATAATGCAGGCTTAGTTGTGTTAACTGGGTGAATTAACTAAGTTTTGATGGAAATACAGCTTTTTGAGGCAAACCTGTAATGTTTCATTTGAGTTTATCAAGAAAAAAAAGAAGTGTGCTAATCTTCTAACATGCGTGGCTCTTAGTTCTTATCTTAGAACTAAGACTTTTTCTAGACTTTCTGATGTGGATTTCATTTATATATATATACCTTCCAGCTACACGCAACTGTCAGAAAAAATTAAGTGGATTACTGAGTATAAGAAAACAGAGTAGAAAGTAAACACTTTTTAATTGATTTTCTGTAAAAAAAAAAAGCTTGTTTCAACTTCCATGTTCAAAAAAAATGCAGTTTGCTTGAATTATTGGCCTTTGCCTTTTGATTCATCAAAACTAGACAGACAGAGCCAGATTCCCCTCACAAGTTCCTTCACTGCAAGTTCTGAGTTTCTCCGAAAGAGTTGTGACAAGCAGATGGAGATGCTGGAAGCAAAGAATGTCATTGTCACATGGAACACAGTATTTTTATAGGGACCATCTGAAAAACATACCAGTATTTGGACTTTCATTCATTACAGACAAACCCAAGGAGTAGTAAGAATAATATGTAAATTTTAAAGCAAAAAAATAATTTCATTGAAGTGTAAGTAAAAATGTAAGTGTTGCATATAATACTATTATACTGTCCACATCTCTTTCTTCAGTCAGGAGATAGGCTTTCCTGTTTTGCAGATTAGTCATCTAAAGTGCTATGGGCTCAAAATTTTAAGTGGAGGAAAAGAGGCACTTATGGATGTTCATGTTTCTAATTCTCCCATGATTACTTTACACTGGAGAAAAAAACAGTGTTGGCAACTCTTCCAGCCCTAGTAGTGATGCATTTTACCCTATCTGCATATTTCAGTGATGTAGCCCACCAGAACCCTGTCTAATCTCAGTCCAACCTTCATTACATATCTCTTTCTTCTTCCTGCAGCAGAGACTCTTCATCCTTTTTCACATCTCCCATGGCAACTTGGATTCTATATACAGATATAAGAAAGTGGGGAAAACAGTTAGATGGAGTGGGTATTCCCCGTAGCAGTCTAAGACTAATGTAAAATTTGCAGCTTCTTTTATCTATATAGCAGAATTGCCTGAGATCAGGCTGGAGATATTGGCATCAGCATATTGCTTGAACAATAAATCTGGTAGATTCTTTGCAGGATTAAATCTAGGTTATATAGAAATTCTCTGTACTTTCCCCCCCTATTTTGTATTCAAGTTTAAAAAATTTGGTTAGCTAAAATGATTCAAGTGAGTTTTCACAATTTGATAGATGACCATGACATTGTTTTCATTGGAATAATTGCATTTGGGGTGGTTGTCGTAAGTGAAATATAAGTGGTGAATTTAAGTGTCGCCATTCTTTCCAGTGCTACATACTCTGTTTTACACATATTTCGTTGTACTGTTTCATACATGCTGTGTTTTACTTTCTAAAATCAAGAGTTTTTTTTATGGACCAGTTCCTGTTCTTCCAGAAGTTAGCTTAAAAAGTGTAGTATAAAGGTCATTTAAAAGTTGGAGCAATAAAATAACAGGAAATACTGCAGTTTCCTTCAGAAAAATTGAGACTGCTCTGGTGTTTGTGGATATGCTTGTTAACCTATGTACACAAAACGTTCCATGCCTCATTTTAAGGACTTTTAAATGGAATGATCATCTCAAGTGCTGCATCTCAGCGCATTTCCCTGCTCTGGGTTCTGCTAAGTGCATGGCTGGCCGGAACCATGGCTAACTATCGTTCTGGTGGACTAGCTCATTCACCTCTGCACCATATTAAACTGCACAGGCTGGCCATGCACTTGGTAAACATAAGTAAGAAATCTTGTACAGCCCGGTGCTGCAAAAGGACAGACCTATGAAGAAACACATCTAGCCATAAACATACGGAATAACACTGCAGATTATGTTTGTACAGGCTACTGAGCTGAGCAGTTATATTGCAGTTCTGTTGTCCCTTCTAACCAGAGATATCAAAACGTCACAACAGTGCTATCAATTATAGAGCCTTATCTCTTAGGGCCAGGTTTATACTTTCACTTTTCCTATGTCCCAGCCTCACTTTTGTGAAGAATTCTGGGAGATGAGATGCAGAATAGCAGATCATAGTCCCTGAGCTGTTTGGGTTGCTAATAGAAGCATTCGTGGTTGGTGAAGGAGGCATCAGGTGATAATGTGAACCAGTAAGCTTGGTCGTATATCCCGCAAGGCACTAAAGTGTTAGTAATCATTGTTAATAAATGATTGCCATTGATATAATAACCTCGTTTCTGTGCATTCTTTTTTTCCCCCTGCTCTGTGAGAATATTAATAAAAATGTGAAAAAGAAGCTAAGAACTCCACTGAGCAAAAGGACACGCTACTCAGTTTTATTCAGATGTCTTGATTAGGCTTACAGCTGCTTTACAAAGGTGTGAAATGGCATGCAGTTCACTTCAGAGTGCTAGCTTCAGTGGCGTAATGAATTCCTACCAACTGCTGAACTGGAAAGGAAAAGGTGAAAGTAGGATTATATCTTAGAATTTTCACTTCTCTCTATTTGGTGAGGAGCCCATTCCATTTTCAGCAATGCTAATTAAACTTGCTTTGGAAACAGGATTCCTGCTGTGCATTGTTAAGTATGACCACTTAAAGCTCCTTTTGGTCCTTCTGCAAACACCACTAGGTCTGTGTTCTACACGAGCTTTGTGTTCTACATCTAGATCCAACTGAAGATCCTTGCAGCCAGATGGGATAGGAATGAGATTTCTGAGTGAGGAGTTGTCTGCTTCAAATGTTTTTGATCTGCTGAATCCCGTTCTTCCATGAGCCAGCCTTCTACACAGTGCGCTTGGATCTTCATACTGTGTGTAATTCTTTCTGCATACATACGTATCTGAACACTACAGGCAACCAAGTCCATACTTACCCCACATATTGTTATAGTTCACTGTCTCACTCCAATTTAAAGGAGGGAGATGAGGTTCTTTTAGTATCTGTATACCCAGCATGAGATTAAGAAACAACGGTTCAAATGTTGGTCCAATCAGTTTATTTTAAATCCTAATCAGGGAGATGAGGAAGGGAAGGAGGGCGATAGAAAAGGTAGGAAAGAAGCAAGAATGGCGTAAAGTGGGATAGTCACCAGCAGGATCCAGCAGTGGTCCTGTTGCATGGTGTTTTGAAGGTCTGAGGCAAAAGCAGCAGGGGGGGAGAGCAGCAGTGTGGCCAGCCTTGGGCAGCAAGCAGGTAGCAAGAAGTTGCAGAGCCAATTCTGGAGGAAGCAGCAGCACTCAGGTAGAGTCTGTCAGCATGCAGGAATTCTGTAGTGAGGAATCTGATGGCAGACACCTTTGTTCTTCAGCATCATGGTAGAGCGCAGAGCAAGTCCTGGAGGGAGAGAGGCACATTGTGAGGCTTCTCATGGCAGAAACCTCTTCTTCATGAGGAATCTGTTGCTTGTTGGACTTGTTCATCTGTGTCCCCAGCGAGCTTTGAGACACTGATTGTAAAAGAATAATACGCTTAGATTTTGAATTAGATGATATCTCTTTTAAAGTATGTTTCTCCTGTTGCTTGTTACTTAGAACAGCCTTTCTATGCAGTGTTTCCCTGAAGAGAAGCATGTTACCAGCCTGCTAGCTTGTTCTGTGTGCTTTGGTGATTCTGGTCAGTTTGAAGCTTTTATTTAGGAAAAAAATTGTTGACAGGAAGTGTGCCTGAGTAAAAAATGTGAGGACTTGGATCTCTCAATCCAAAGTGCTTACTCTGGCTTATATATGTATGTATGGAAATGGATTTTTCTAAACCAAGTTTCTAAATGTTTCCAAATCTACGCAGTGCACATTTTTACCTGTTTTGTTCTGTTGGTAACTATTTTGTCTTTACCTCATGCTGTTGGCACTGAAAAGGTGTAATGTGGAAAGAAAGAACAATTTGAAAATTTAGTTTTGTTTCTGATAACACCAGCACGTGCGATTACTTGGGATTTGTGCAGTTTTAAGATATGTAAGCTTTACTGTATTAATATGCAAGTTGTAAAATATCAGGTGATCTAAGTATGGATAGAAACTTCAAATTTGAAAAACCACCTTGAAGTTGTGATACCCTGCTGCCTTCAAAAGAGATAGTTAAAGGAGCAAGAAAGGTTCATTCAAATGAGCTTCTGGTAATTCCTGATAAGCTAGACATCTCTACTGGAAATGTTCAGAAGATTCTGAAAACAGACCCATGTTCATGTGACCCCAATGTCACCCAACAAACATTCCTGGTGAAAAATGCAGTTTAAACATCAGTTCAGCTGCAGCAGCACAGAAATGTTATCTCTGTCTGTTTTAGTAATAAGGAATGAATGTCAAAATTAGTTGCAGGTAGGTGAGATAATTTGCAACTGAGTATGAAAGACTGTAGTTACTCCATCAAAGTTCGCATTTGAATTTGAACTTACTCAAAATCTTTTGCTACTTCGAACCAAGTTCTTTTTTTGTTTAGTACTATTTCTGATTTAATGTCTGTACAGGTGATGGACAGACATGGATCTGAGAGTTCACGCATTGTATTGGTAGGTTAATTCATACTGAATCACAGAATTTCAGGGATTGGAAGGGATGTCTAGAGATGATTGTGTCCTACCTCCCTGCTCTGCTAAAGCAGGTTCCCTGCAGTGGGTTGCACAGGAAAGTGCCCAAAATATCTCCATAAAAGGAGACTCCACAGCTTCTCTGGGTAGCCTGTTACAGTGCTCTGTCACTGTCATTGTAAAGAAGTTCTTCCGTATATTTGTTGGAACTTTCTGTGTTGCAGTTTTTGGCCATTCCTCCTTGTTCTTGCCTCATCCAATTGCCTCTTGCACTTTAGATATTTATAAACATTTATCAGATCCACTCTCGGTATTCTGTTCTTCAGGCTGAACAGCCCCAGGTCTCTCAAACTCTTCTCATACCAGAGATGCTTCAAATCCTTTTATCATCTTTGTTGCCCTCTGCTAGGCTCTTGTTAGCATTTCCCTGTCTTTCTTGAACCTAGGAGCCCAGAACTGGATGCAGTACTCTGGATGCCTCACCAGGACAGAGTACAGGGGGAGGATCACTTCCTGCTAGCCACACTCCTTTTTAATGCACCCCAGGATGCCATTGGCCTTCTTGGCCAATTCAAACAGTACGAATAACAAAAAGCAGTAAAAAAATATGTGCAGTTTGTTTAGTAGGTAGGAAATTATGTCCTCACAATGTGGGGCCTCTATCTTTTGAAGTACAGGAACCCAGGCTTTGAACATTTTGGAGGAAGCCTTTCACATCATGCCTCCTGGTCTAGTATTTATGATGTCTACATCTTTAAATGACTTAGGACAGAATCATACAGAAGCACAGAATGGTTGTGGCTGGTAGGGATGTCTGGGTCCATCTGCACCAACCGCTGCTCCATCAGGGACACACAGAGCAGATTGCCCAGGTGGCTTTTGAAGATCTCCAATGGGGAGACTGCACAGCCTTTGGGCAGCCTGCGCCAGTGCTCCATCACCCACATGGTACAGAAATGCAGTTAGAACCTGCAGTCTTTGTTTGTGCCCATTGCCTCTTGTCCTGGCACTGCACACCACAGAAAAGAGAAAGTCCTCTTTGCGTGCCCCCTTCAGGTATGTATACACACTGATGAGATCACCACAAGACTTTTCTAGACTGGACAGGCCCAGTGCTCTCAGTCTTTCTTTACAGGAGAGTTGTTCCAGTCCCATCAGCATCTCTTTCCAGTAACTCCATGTCTTACATCTACTAGGGAGGAGGCAGAACTGGATGTAGCACTCCAGGCATGGCCTTAGTAGTGCTGAGAAGAAGGGAAAGATCCCCTCTCTTGACCTTCTGGGGATATTTTGCGTAATGCAGCCCAGGATTGGCCTTCTTTGTGGCAAGGGTCCACTGCTGTTAGTGTTCTGCTTGGTGTCCACCTTGACTCTCAGCTTCTTTTTTTCCTTCCAGCTGGGCAACTCCCAGTGTGCCCTGGTATCTGGGGCTGTTCTTTGTCTGGTGCAGAATTTGTGCTTCACTGTGATGAACTTGCTGAGGTTTTAGTCAGACTTTAGTCAGGTTTAGACTATTTCTCCAGCCTGTCAAATTTCCTCTGGAGGGCAGCACAATCCACTGGTGTACCAGAGAATTAATCCAAGGTACATCCAGTCTGCTCAGCAAAAAAAGGAGAGATAGCTTGAGATTTAAATGGAACACAGAGTTAGCCAAATGCAACACCAAAAGCGAGATGATATTTTAAAATAGTACAGAGAGGGGCAAAAAAAGCAACAAATACAGAATCAAAATGGAAATAATAAAAACCTTGAAAAGTTCAAACTCAGAACCAGAGATAACTGGTAACTGCTTGACATTCTACTTTTTTAGAGGTCAAAATATTGATAGGCTATAGATTTGTGCCAATGGTTTATAGGTTTGCTCAAAATAAGTTTGAGCAAAGACATTCCTTCTGCTTGTTTGTGATTTTTCTAAACCTGATTCTGGAAATAACGTATTTGTTCACCGATCTTGAATTCTGATACTTATCATTACCATGAGCCTGCAGCTCAGATTTTTGATGCAGTATCTTTTAGCTGAGCTGATGTACTGGCAGGGGCTGGCAGGGCAGGGGCTGGACTAGTGGTGATGTTGCTGTCTATGTTGAAGCTGTGATGTTATATCAATTTAAAAAAACATAAGAAACTGACCTTTTTCACAGGAACAAAAGGAAAATGCGAATTTCAGTAAAAGGAATGGAAATGTGCTTATTCTTGGCTGAGACATGAATACTGAGTGATCTCTGATATGCTACAACAGAACCCCAGCAAGCAGCATTATCTGCTGTTGTCCTGAGACCAGCACCACAGCACTCGGCATACAGCAGCTTTCTAGCATCATTTTTAGAAAGATGCCTTGTGAGAAAACATGGTAATGGTCTCTCATATTCAAAAATTGCAATTGGGCATTCAGCTTGGGGTCCTGTCAAGAGCTCTGCTGATGGTACATTAAATGTAGATGCAGTCCAGGCTGTTGAGGCAAATTCTATTCCAGATCCCAAGTATTTGTCTTTGGAGTGCTTCAATCACATGGCTACAGTGCTTTCCCCTGCTCTGATGTTACACTGGGCTCATGATTCAGGCTTAAAATTTTAAGTGACCCAGAAGTATTTTTTATATCCCCTCTCACAGTGCATTTTGAGTTTTGTCTTTGAATTACAGCCCCTAAATACTTTTGGGCTCTTTTCTTTGTGTATCAAAATAAGCTAGTGATAAGATAATAGGTTATCATCTGGTTCTTATACTGCATGTTCTGTATTTTATTTTGTTTTGCTTTTAATGGAAGCTGAGATTTTCCGTAGTTTTGTGATTCCAACATCACAGATCATAGTACCAGTATGGAGTCAAGGACTGGGATACAACCCAAAAAGTGGAAGGAAGTGTAACCTTCTTCCTCATTCCCCCCTTCTCTGAAAGTACAGAATGACCTTTTGTTTCCTGTTGCTGTTCCAACAAGAGCAACAACTGCACAGAGCTGTGGTTACAGAACCCTAATGTTAGAGATGAAGAGGAGCAATGGACACCGTCAGGACACTTTGTATTCTTACTGATAGTTACACAGTTAAGTGATAGTTAAGTTCACACTTAAATACAGCCATGTACAAGTCAAGAAGTGCAAGACTGAAAAAAAGCATAACCATCTGTTGAACTGTTATCCAAAAATCTTGCTTCTGAATTAGTGCAAAATGTAGCCTGTATTCTGCAGTTCATTACCATTCATAATTTCAGCCAATTAAATTTTTTTCCCAGCATTTTATGTTTGTTTGTTTGTTTTTTACATGTATTTGCAAGCATTCAATTTCTATATGTTTGTATTTTCAGATATATAAAATGGCCCCACATCTCTTTTCTTGTCCCTAGCCATTCTGTTTCAGAACAGCCAACAGTAAGCCAGCCAACAAAACAAATGAATAATTTTGGATCTGTTTGCTTTGAAAAAAAAATCAGCATGTCTGTGCATCAAAATGTAGCCAGTTCGGCTACCTTTCTCCTTTCCAAGAGAAATGATTACAAACTAGATCAAAGGGAAAAATCTTGTCCAAGCTTCTACTGTAGGTTCAGTTAGGAACCACAGTGTTCAATTGAGATCTAAGACAGTGTCAGTTGCACCCTTTCTTTCCCCCATATCTTATTTGATCTTGTCTTGTGATTGTTCATTGTACATCTGAAGTCAGAAATGCCATTGATAAATCCAGGCAAACAACAGTGACTCGCAGTACATACAGTTCAGATGAGGTAAAGCTGAAGGGGGCACCAAACAAAATACAGTGTAATGGTTGAGAACACTGCTACTGTGAATTGTTTTTAAAAAATCTGATTGATTTACAAAAATTTAGTGTAAATACAATCAATGTCTTAAGGAACTATCTGTTCATTTGTAGTTCAGCATGGAATATACGTTATGGGGAGAACAGTTTTAATTCAGTAAACTCATGCTTGTGCAGCCACAAAAGGAAACTTATTCTTTAACAGAGAGATGGGGACGTTTGGGGAGGGCTGCCCGCCCCAAGCTGCAGGATGCTGCAAGGAGCCATTGCTGTCCTCAGCCTTCCAGCAGCTCCTAGGCTGTGTATCTGTCTCAGACCCTCTCCTTCCAGCCTCAGGACTGAGCTTTTCTTGAATTGCTACTTTCTAATTTTGTATGTGCTAAATTGCCTCAGCCATGGGTACCTCGTACGCCTGCAGGCTGACAGGATGAATATACCTGGGGGACGTTCCTCCAGAGAGGGGACACTTTCAGGCTCCCGTTTGGTGGTGTTGTGCTTCCTACCAATAGCAGTGCACATAAAGACTGCTGTTCGTCTGAAACTTTCTCTGTTTTCAGTCATAAATATGACTGACACAAAGCCCACTTTTAGAAATGTGCCTGGCAAG
Source organism: Centrocercus urophasianus (assembly GCF_019232065.1). Lineage (NCBI taxonomy): Eukaryota > Metazoa > Chordata > Aves > Galliformes > Phasianidae > Centrocercus > Centrocercus urophasianus. Next base: position 20,695,204 of record NW_024884697.1, read on the forward strand.
CTGTGTTGCCTCCCTTCTTCAGCATGAGCAAAACAGGTGTAGTAGGGGAAAACGAATGGATTTCTTAGTCCCTGACACCCCTACTTTAGAGGTAAATGCTCTTCTGGTTTATATGCTTTTTCTGAGACCAAAGGGAATCTTCATGTGAAAGCTTCATGTCAAAGTACTGGCAGCAGAGCAATAGAAATAAAGCTGCAGTCTCATGATGATATCCTAATGGCTTTCTTTTTATTTTAAGATACTTTAGACTAATCCTCAAACTCAGCCCAATCACAGTCTCCAATGCAGCATTGTTTTCAGCTATTACCAGGTGGTTTTTAAAGCCCTCCTTAGATGATATGCAGGGCCCACATAGTGAAGTCAATTGTTAGACAGGATATAATTTAGACTTCAGCTCTTCCTCTCAGTTTGAAATAAAATGATTACATTTCAGGAGAGCCTAAGGGAAGATTAAAAGTTTTATATCAAAAGTTGAATATTTTCTTTTGTTGTGCACTCTTCTTTTAAAGGAAATGGTATTCATTTAAAATAATGCGTGTTCTGATGTATTTGAAAAGGCACTGCTCTGCATTAAAAAGAAATTCATAAAGTATGCATGTATGGGAGAGGAAGATTGCAATCTTCATTTGAGTGTTTAGTTAAAGGATTTCTACTCAACCCATTCTGCTTTGTTCCTAGAATGAGATGGCTATCTGCAAAGACATTGTAAATTACAGATGTCCCACAGTGTTTAGAGGGCAGCAGTTAATGTAACAAATTTTTGGGGGGGCTTCTCTACAGTCGGATTATAAAGTCATATGATAGCTTCTCTTTCAAACTGGAAAAAAAGTCCTTACCTATCTTTAAACTTGTTAGATATGGTTTGAGACAGTAGATCAACACACTTATACTTCTGGTAACTCCTGTGACACTTCTCATTTCTTATATTCTAAAGTTATCCAGGGGCAAAGGCCACTAGTAGAATATCAAGTTGTAAAGCTGATGCATGTGTTAAAAATAAATGGCATAGTACAGGTATGAGTAAAAAGTGAAGACATGGACAAAAAGATAAAGTTTTTATCCAGTACGACCAGATAGCTTTTACTGTTGGTATCAGAGGGGCTCTTTTTAGCGAAGATGCCCTAGGCACATTTGCAAGAAGGCACCAATTAAAGGAATTCCTTGAAGCTTCCTTAAAGCAAATGTATCTGTAGTGAAGTCTCTTATAAAAGTTCGCCTTCTCATCCAACTGAGCATACATTTTCTTCCAGAAGCCATCAGAAGAGCCTAAATACAGAACTGCAGAGGTTTACCGGCTTGCTTATTAGAATGAACAGTGTAAAAACTGTTCCTGTTATCAAGGAGCATGGTCACTGAACTGTTAAGTTAAAATTTTCTTGTGATCACAGAAGAGATGAAATTATTTCACTATATTGTTTGTAATCTAATTATTTATATGTTAACAGAAATGGATGCTACCGTCTTAAGGCAGCACTAGCTTTATATAGTTTTATATAGTAAATAGTTTTATATTCATTTGTCTCATATAAGGGGTACTCATTTTACTAACCTGACATGGGAACCAAAGTCAATACCACCCAGTTAGCCACCATGCTGCCCATTAAAAAGGCAGACAATTGTAAATATTAAGTTTAAATGCAGATTTAAGAAGGATAGAGGTTCACTGTGTTCAGTTCAGATTGGATGGGTTCCTGGGCAGCCTGGTCTAGCACTAAATGGGGAGGTTGGTGGCCCTGCATGTGGCAGGGGGGTTGGAGATTCATGATCCTTGAGGTCCATTCCAACCCTGGCCATTCTGTGATTCCGTGTGATTCTGTGAGTTCTCTCTCAAAGGTTATGAGGTGTTAATGTGCTGTTATTCCAGATTTCTAGAAAACCTGATGTGATGTGGAAATTAAGACGACAGTTAATGGCTACTGAAGAAGAAGACGATTCCTCATATCCACCTCTGAATGTGACCACTGGAAATATTACATGCATCCTTTTCTATGCTAGTAATTTTAGTCTTGTTGTCAATGGTTCAGTTTTAATAGAATTGACAAAAGCGACGTTTGTTACCCGGAGTGTGGATATTTCTTCCTCTACGTGCTCAGACGCCAACACAACGTGAGTAGAACAAGAAATTTTAAATTTCATGTACATATTGTTCTGGAAGTTAATAGAGCAATGGAAAGAATAAAAACTTAATTTTCTTCTACTAACGCATACAAAATAAAAAAATATTAGATTTAATATTCTTGTACAAAGAAGATTGAGTCAAGACCACAACAATTTTTCAGATGCCTCCTCTACATTTTCTCTTTTTTCCTTCTGCATTATTTAGTTGCTTGCTTGTTTATGTTTGGTCCAGATGGGTTTCTCTGTGCCCAATCTTGCCATCACAGAGATCTCCACTAGCATTAACGAGATTATTGTTTCATTGTAAAATTCCCTTGAAGTGCAGTATTGCCATTTGGTAGGTGGTACTTCAGTTGGAAATACATTAATGAAACATGATCTCTGCTTTCATTTGTTTTGAAGCACCTGCTCTTGGTTTTTTTTTTAAAAAAAGGCTATAGAAATATTTTGTCATATTTTTCTGTGTGCTTTCTGTACTGTGAACCTTTTCTACATGACTTTTGTAATTGCCTATTGATTTAGAATATTCCTTCTGATTGAAATGTCACAGTGATTTAATTAAGGCTGACTACTCTAACATTAAAAATCTTTTTCTTACTCTTAGACTGTCATTAAAATACACAAAGCCAGTGAATGGAATCAACAGCCTAGAGATAAGGTAACTTATGATTTAGTCTTAAATGAATCTTTGTGATGTACGAAGCCCATTTGTAAGTTAAGACAAAGAAAAAAAGTGGTGAAAAGGTTATTAAAATCACGGTTTTGTTTTTTATTGCTGAGGAGTTATCATACACTAAGGAATATCTAAGCATGCTCAGGTAAAGTTCTGAAAAATAGTGTAAACAATCAATCATTCTGTAAGACACTGGCACATGAAACATCTTATTTTGATGGTAGGATCAGAACAGGATTTCCCTTCTTAGGGAAATCAAACTTTAATTTAGAAATAGTTCTAGGAGCTGAAGTCTGCTTCCCTTGCCAGGCTTGTGTTTCAACCTGATATGGATTGCCAGTGTACTCTGTCAGAGTTAGCCTGTGGCTAATGAGGGCTGCAAAAACTGATTATTTTTCTGCTCTGTGGATGATGGCAAGAGGAAGCTTCTTCCACTGTAAGAAGGGAAGAGAATATATAATAGGGAAGAGAAAATAAGGAAACAGGAAGACTTGGGATGAAAACTCAAAGAGAAAACATGCTGCTTTTACTTTTGCTGGGGGACTCCAGGATAGCATCTGTACTGCTGTGAGAATTGCCATACAGCTACTGGTCCACTAACCTCAGTTCTTTCCTCAGCAGCAGGAACAGCAGTTAAATGTTTTCCGTCAGAGGCAATGTGGCCTGCTCTTTTCATTTCACTTTATCTCCTGCTTAAAGAGACAGTCATGTCATTTTAGGCCTCTACTAGCTCCCGCAATACACTATTGCATGGTATATAATATGTACTTAACAGAACCAGAACAGTCCATTGATCTTTTCATGATTCGGGAAGACTTTATTTACTTTGCTCATCCCAGCATGTCTGTTCTCAAGAACTAAAACCCACAGAGATACATTATAACTTCTGTTCTCCCCTTCTGGTTCATTTCAATTACATTTGCTGTTGAAGATGACTTCTTAGGAAGATTACATTCTGCCTCAGTAGACAGGACATGAGCAGGGCAAAGAGGTGAGAAGGAACAGAAGACAGAGCCATAACTGCATTATTTTTTCTCTATAAAGGTCATTTAATAAAATAAAATGATACCAGACAGGACCATGGTTAAATAGCTCAATTTGTTTCTCTCTAAGCTCAATAAACTCTAACCTCAGCAGTGTAAACTCAATCCGAGCGTGTCCTTACCACCCCAAGCCTACCACGTTATGCTGAGCACCTAGGCATATCCCACCTCCTATAAGCAGCTGCAATAGCTGTCTCTTCTTATGGAAACATGCCTCGCTCTTCCCTCTAGCAAGAGCAGTGGTCAGCCTCCTGCATTTGCCATTGAAGGATGAACTGTTTTCTGGCTGTGCTACTTCTCTGGAGAAAGGTACCAAATTGGACAGAAGTGCTAATGCTCTGTCTGGCATTAGCTGGATAGAGCTTCGTTTCTCTCTACTTAAATTTCTAAGAATGTGACTGTTGTTGTACAGCATGTATTAAATAGAATTGCTCCAGAAACTGTGGTGTAAAGTCTGGTACATATCAATTGTGCTTCTGTTGCAATCTTTGGAACAACAGTAATTCCATATAACTTCCTTTTCAGAAACATTTCTCCTTGCAATGAATAGCCACGTGAGATGGTGATCAGTAACAAGTAGCGACAGTTAGAGTTCACAGGGTTATCTGCCACAAAGGGAGTCTAGCATGCAGCCAAGAACTGTTTGTGCCACAATACTTAAAGAGTATAATGGCTTTGTGAAAGTTTGCTTCCTGCATTGTCTGTAATGTTCAATGTGAGCACAGCATTTGCTGTAAAGGGCAAGATACATAGCCTTGTAAAACTTGTTTGTTCATGGAGTGTGTTTCCAGAGAACTTCCTTATTTTCACTTCCTTGCCTTCTAAGCCAAAGCACAGAGCACACTCAGCATTTGTGGCTGGCACAAGATTTAAGTATGTTTATGTATATATTGTATATTTATGTATATTTATAAAAGGCCATGTCTTTAAGTTGAAGAAGTTCTTTTAGTGCCTGCAGATGAAAATTCAGTTCAAATTGTGCTATATATCAGGAAAAGATTCTCACAACTAGTATCTCTGCTAATACATTTATAAGTTGTTATCATTATAACAATGGGGTAATTTTCCAGATATACTTGTATACTAGATGCAGTTCAAAGGGTGTGTTCTTTTTTTGCTGATGTTTATGGCTGAATATAGTGTGGAAGGAGCAGTTTAAGTTCAAGACAGGAATGACAAAAGACAGAACATCCTTTTTTCACCTGAATGACGCTTTGAGTTCTATGATTTTGTGAAATTATATGAATCAAAACCCACTGATCATTTAAAAAAAAACCAAAACAAAACGAAAAAAAAAACAACCAAGAAAATAGCTCAATGTAGTAATTTTTTATTTTACCCCTAAGGAACATTGATAGTATTGAGTGTAGACTTTCAATTGAATGGATGATATGCTACTGAAAGCAACTGATTTAAACAATCAGTGGAGAACACTATTACTCTGTATTGTGCCTCATTTATAGGTGACTGCGTATTTTTGAAACCTGTCATAATTGCATCTAATTATTACCCTAGATTTTAAAATCCACACATAGTGGTGCCCATAGTGGTGTGGATAAACATTAGAATATTTCATTTTGAATCAAGTCTGACTTACTGATAAACAGATTACTCTTATAAACTCCTTGTAGTTATATGACTCCACATATCCAGGAGAGATATCAATATGCAAAACAAGTGGGGACTAAGTAAGAAGCAAAAAATATTGAGAAAAGTTTATCATTTCCTGAGGAAATAATTTGATTACCTAAAAGCTACTGGGTAAAAATGGTAAAGATTTGGTCCTGGTATCTATGGATAAGAATTTACTTCTGCATATTCTCAGCTATTTTTCTTTCAGAACATTTGTTCATACTGCAGTGGTAGCAACACTTATTTAAATGCCACAGTTGTAAACTACTGTAAACCACTTTTTGCAAAATGAGAAAATATTCATTTGTTGCTAAACAGCTACACATAGGAAAGTGTGGCTGACAACCCTTCCTCCCATCTAGTGAGAGAAAACTGTCTTTTACTGTAAATTCAGGCATTTGCAAAGATAGATTGCAAGTTAAGCATCTGAATCAAGGAAGAATTACAACAAATCAAAATAGTTATCAGGGCTGTACCTATCATAAAAGCAATTTTTTTCAAAAAATCCCATAAATTGTTTATTGAGAGCCACTACAGGCCTATTGACAGTGTCTTAAGTTCTGGTCCACTCATTATAAAGTGCTGGTAAGTGATGAGATACTGCATTGATATAGGCCTTTGAAGAATGAAATCACATTTTCTTGCTCCTTGCCTGCCAAAGATGAGATGTGAGATGAAACCCCAAGAAGCAGTAGAAATGTTCACAAAGGCTATTCACTTATGAACAGTCCTGATGATGTGAGACACCAGCTGTGATGTACCTTCATTATTTGCCACCACTGCTTTATAAAGTGAATGTTAATTTTTTCCTTCTGGTATTTGGACTTATTGTTTATTCTGTTGTCTTTCTAGGTTTTTAATGACCAATATGTTCTATGGAGGCTCAGCTAGAAATTGGTTCACTTTGGATTCAGTTGAGATTGTACAAGATGAAGAAAAACTTGCTAAGTATAATGTATCTGTCATCTCTGCTCCTGCAGAGTACTCATTTCATTGTCAGCTGGTGGGAACAAGTACTCTCTATCCGGCAAGGCTGATTCCATCCAACATGGAAGCAATCAACTGGGATGTTTTCATTTCCAGGTTCCAAGTGAGTACACATTGCTATTTCAGAGATAATTCCAAGAATTATTACTTGCTATTGTAGGTGCCGAACGACACAAATTCATAATGCCCTTACTTTCAATTTGACCTGAGGAAAAATGTAAAAGAAAATCTGTTCCCCCTAGGTGAGTTATTCAAAAAAGGGGTAAAAGAGATGGCAGTTGCTGAACAGTAAGAACATGGAAGTGCAGCTGTGAAAAACAAAACCTCCAAAGTTGTCCTCAGAAAAGAAAAACCAATAAAACCAAATGCGCTTAATCAGGCAAAGAATGACTAAGTCTCCACGCCTGTTTAATGAATTGGGCTGCTGCTGGAAATGTGGACCTCTTAGGTGGGTGGCTTTATGCTGCTTACTTTGTTTTTATTTGATTTCTTTGCTCTTTGTTTACCTAGAAAAGTACAGCTTAGTGTGGTTACAGCCTTCAATGACAGAGATAGTCTAAACTCCTACAGACAGAAACAATGCCCAGTAGAATTAAATGTAATGGAAGGTTGCAAGGTTTGCCGTGGATTTCAATCAGGAGAAATACTAGGTACCACATGGCCCAGAAGGAAAACGTTTTGCTGTTTGTTTTTTTTTTAATGAAATACAGATCTTCCCTATATTTTGTGTAGATGCAGGTGGGCACTGATTTTCACTTAGGGAGAGGCACATTAGCAAACCGGACTCACCTTGTCAAAGATGAGCTGATCTCATAACTGAATACAAATGCTGGTATAGTCATATTAATAATTTATCAAAAAATCTCAGTGATCTGATTTCAGTTTAAACACTGAAATCTCAAAAGAATAGCATTGGTTGTAAGATTTACTTTCCTCCTACTACCCAGAGCTGCTTAGGTCTGTTGCAGATTTGGATTCTAAAAGAAGATGAAATGCAGGTTTAATATGTTTAGTCATTATTCAGCCACACAAAAACACTAGACCTAAGTATCTCTGGCAGCCTTCCTTTTGAGTCACTGTTTTTATCTTCCTCTTTGCAGGCTCTAAGGTTAAGTCCACAGTTTTTGAGAAGCAGTACAGCAGTACATACCATTGTTGTGAAGGTTCCTCCTGATGGTGGTGTTTTAAGGAAGGGCTTGAAAATGTCTGAATCCATGCAACTGGACCTTGTTTAGTCAAATCTTTGAAGTGCAGAGCACAGATTTTGACATCACTAGTCTGTGATCTGTGAAAATTCATGGGTTGTGAAAATACAAAGGGTCCACTTACAACAACCTGTCTTTTCCTAGAACTTCTATCTTCTCAAAGTGTAACAAGAGGTCTTCTTCCTCCTTTAGCAGGAATCCTTTCAGTCTAGTTTTAATAAGAGGAGAGGAAGTAGGTTACCTACCCCTCTTCTTTATTCCTGTGGAGCAACAGCTGCTTCTACTTCCACTGTTCAGATAACTGAACTTTCCTTTGGAACAAGGCCTTCTTCTCTAATCAAGTCTTTGGCGTTAAAAACAGCCTGGAAAGTCTTATTCTGAACATTTTTGTTATATGATTGTGTGTCAAGCCATAATGTCACCATTTTTTACCACTTTCTAAGTTCTCTCTAAGCTAGATCATACCTTCCCAGTTTTCGTCTACTGATACGTGAAGAAATCTGAATGGTACCACTGTTGGTCTTTGTCCAAGAATGAGATTTGCTAACTCCCAAGCTGTGTTGCAAGATGATGAAAGCACATGGGATGTGCTTAGTGATTGCAGATGGCATAGAATCTGCTTGCTGACATTGGTGAACATCATTTTCATTGTCAATGTTATGCAGTGAATCAGAAATCAGGACCCAGTGCCAGTCTAGCTGGTACAATTGCACTTTACTACTTTGGATGGTCAAAATAGTATCACCATGCTAAAGAGGTTGTAGCATCTGCACAGTGAAGGCTTCCATAGTATGTTCCAGAACCAGGCTGAAATGATGCAGGTATTGCTTTATTCTGGAGCTATAAAGAACCTCAGTACAATACTGTTTAGACAAAGCCTTTGCCTACAGTGTCACCACTCACAGATGTAACTGTACTAATATCACTCTGTTATGGCTTTTTGTGGCAAGACTCTTTATGGCTGAAATATTACTATGTTCAAAAATTAGAAGTCCAGTGTATGTTTAAGATCAGTGAAAACAAGAGATCTTACTTGAAGGCTTTGTCAGAAGCCAGATGATGAGGAGACTCAATTCAGGACAAATAATTTAAAACATGTTCAGCAAATGCTTGCTAGTATGGACAAGACAAATAATGCTAGTCCAAACAGTAAAACCAAAACTTCCACAGAAAGTGAGCTTTGGCTCCTGTATGCTGTATTTTGCATTCATAAAAATTAGAGAAATTTTGAAGTATTTTTAATTTCCTCTTGGTAGAAATGCTGCTAGAAATGACATTTTTATCGCTTAGCTGCGTTGTGACACCCCCACAGGAACGATAAAGCTTCAGAAAAGCTAAAAAAGAATCCTGCATATAATTCTTCTTGAAAGTAGATATCACATTTTAAGAATGTACAATTAAAGCTTTCATCTCAGAGGTTCAATAAGCATAATCATTTAAAAAAAAAAAAGCACTAAAGAAAAAACACAAAAAACCACCACCAATAGGATCGACAAAATAAAATACAGTATTTCTGGCTCTAAAGAAGTGGTAATATCTTGCTAAAAAATATAGGTGCTAAGTGCTTCAGATTTCCTGTAAATGTGGTAATGAGATTGCGTTGTTTTTCAGAATTTCAGCCTTTTTTTTTACTGAAATAACATAAATCATCAACTGCTTTTTATTGTAAATAAATTTTTCAGATTATATTTCATGACTATTTTACATTTTCATCTGTTTTCAAAGCAGTGGCTTAATAAGAAACAGCTTTGGTAAGCACCTGTATTCTTTGAAACTGCACAGTTACCCAACCCAAAAGCTTATTGCCAGTAATCCTGCTTTACTCAGAACTCTGACTGCCTATAGTGAAAGCATTTAGGACTTGCAAGTAGCGGCAGAGATCTCACTTGGAAAGGTTCTTCTACAAGGTCCAAAAAATCTCATGATGTTAAAATTATCTTTACAGCCATGGCACCTTACTCCTGCATGTGATAATAGCTTTATTAATCAGCATTCCACAAGGTTCAGGCATTGCCTTTAAGACATATTATGTGCACATTAACTTCAGTCGCCCGAACCATAATTTAACTCAAACTCAGAGTGCTTACTGAAGTAGCGTTGTCTACAAGCTGCAGACAAATTGCTTTAGTTTGTGCAGCATCTTTCATAGGAAGTGCAAAATCAATTATTAACACAACATTTTTATGTTAATTTATCTTAAAGCACAGAGTAATCATAGAATGGGAACACAGAAATTAAAGATCCATGATCTTCTTTTCCCATTTTCTTCCACTGGTTTCCCTTCCTTCTGAAGGAGTGGGTGCTTATGTCATTATGTGCCTGTTTCCACACAGCAAATTGTCTTCCCTTTATGTCTTTCAAAATCTTAACTGGTTTTAACAAAAGTTTAAGTATAGTATCAGTCTGAAAGGCATTCAGTTTGTTCATACTTTTTGCAAAATTTGGAGATGGATCATAATAGATAGTCTTTGACCACCTCTCATGCCTGTTGAAGGTAACTTTCACTTCTCATTAGTCAGAGGAGGTACACTGTCCTTTGCCTGTCTCTTCTGCCCAGTGCACCTGTAGAATCCCTTGTTATTTTTTCACACCCTTCACGAAGTCCAGTTCCATATATGGGCTTTTGTATGTGAATACACAGCATGGAGTCCATACCTCAATGGAGGATAAAAAACCTTACCAACTATTTTCTTAAACTTTTACTAAAGCTCAGGTAAAATATTACGTATCATTAAATGCATTTTAAAGTAGGCTCTAGAAGTTCTACTCATCAAGGAGATATTATCTAAAAATCTCCAGATATTTTGACAAATCATATCATTTGGGGAGCCTTGCCTCACATGCCCTTGAATTTCCTGATTCAGAAGTGGTCATTGAGCTAGGCTGATCACACATGGGGTTTTACTTTCAAAACTAATACAGATTTGTGAAGTGGAAACACAACTCTCTCTTGCCAAACATATAACTGCTGCGTCTTAAATTTTTCAGTGGAAAAAAGACCTGGAAAATTGTTATGCAAAATAATTTGTTCTCACTCTTTTTTAATGGGCTGAGCGAGAGTGGCATACATTCTGAAAGTAACGTCTGTATTTTACATTTAATTTCACTCATCTGTCTTTCTTCATTCTCAGATTCAAGGATTCAACGTGGAAAATGGCCAGTTTTCCTATGCCAGCGACTGTACAGGTTTCTTCAGTCCTGCAATCTGGATGGGCTTGGTAACATCTATAATTTTACTGTGGATCCTGACCTATGGAATCCATATGATCATGCAGCTCACAACAAACAGCAGATTTGATGATCCCAAAGGTCCAGCTCTGTCAGTTCCTCAGACAGAATAGCTATGGATTTATTTAATGCTGCTTCAGCTTTTCCTGGGTTGATATTTATGATTTTTATAAGCCTCCTACTGTATGACATGTGTAACCTAAAAAGTCATCGCAGAAAAGGATAATCAAACTACATATTAAAAGGATACTTATGGTTAGCAATAATAATAATAATTCTACTTGTTATTAACTTTCATTTTTTTAATAATGTTCATTATTAAGGTCTAAGGTGAGGTTGTCAAGATTATTACTCTAGCTATTAAAAAGACCAGAACAAGCTGCCTTCAGATTAAATATTTTTGGCAAAGAAAGACTATCAAAACAGAGAGAAATGAGAAGGATTTATAAATAACTAATTCAATAAGAAACTGAAATATTATCATACTAAGTATGATTAAATGTGCCAGTGCAGATGGAAATAATGTAATTTTCTTAGACTTCTTCTTTTGCCAGGTATCTTTGGAGTAGTTCTGAAGGTTGTACAAAAAATGGGAAAAAAGATAGTGGTACTGTGCAGTTTAAGTCTGAACGTGTTCATGGTCATCTCACTGCTTCCAGAAGCCTGATAGAGCTCAGTGTGATTAATTCTTCTGCAATTAATAAAGAGACTACAACCTCTCACTGATCAATCTGAATGTGGTGGGAATTGCTAAATATTATGGGACAGTAAATGGTAAAATGGTGAAAAAAGGTAAAATAATATTTTAATTCTTTTGTTAGAAATGTATTTTTAAGACTGTAAATGTTCTGTTACTAGATAAAGAACAAAAAGATACAATTTAGCAAAGTTATATTTGCCACATGAGAATTTTTTTGTTTTTAATCTTTGTCCATCTCATAGGACAGAGATTAAGAGGAAAGATGGTTAAAATCAGCTATTTAACTAAACCAGCAATAGTTTATACTCATCATTTCTGGATGCTACATTTTTGCTTTGAAGCCAGTGAAGTAAGTTAAATGCTCTCTGAAGCTATTCCTTCTTAATCATTCAGTCCTGACTTGGAAGACAAAAAGAAGACTGGTGTGTAACTAGGAAAAGTGACTCCACTGCTGTAGTATTTTCCCCAGATGTTTTTCAAAACCTTGAGGAATGCTGGCATTTGATCTGCACAAAAATGCATTAGACAGGCACTGTGCAAAAATAAGTTGGCAGAAGAGATAACTGGACTTCATTAATCCCCTCTTTGAAGAATGAGTCTTCCTTGAAAATCGACGTAATAGTCATGAAACTGATAGCTAGAACAAAGGGCATTACAAGGGACTTGGTTTGGAGAAGACAGCTTTCCTATGACTCTTCTCTAGATTCACCAAAGTTTAAAATAGATTTTGTTCACTGGTGATGGTGTATGAGAACTGAAGGACAGCTATACAAGGCCACAGGGGGCGGGGGAAACCCTTGCAGCTGTATTTTATGCTGCCCTGCAGCCATGGACAGCAACAAGACCCTGATTTCAGCAGGGCTAGGCCTCAAGAACTTCTAGCAGGATTTTGCACCTGCCTGTGTTTGCCTACTTTGCCGAATAAAGTTAGAAAGCTGCCAAGGGCCTCTCAGTTCTGTGTTCTGTTTTCGCAGTTGAGCTTAATCACAGGTACACTTGTTAAAACACGCCTGCTTCAGGAACAGTTCCAGCGAGAACATTAACTGTGTCTGGAAGGTGTGAGCCTTCGTGACTTACCCTGGAGCTCATTGAAGTTATCAGAAGTGTTTCCAAAGACTTCTGTGAGTGCCAGCTCATTCTCTACGGAGTACAAAATAATGAAGAGGGGAGGGTGGCAAAGAGCACGGCTGAAAAAAAAAACAACAAAAACATAAATAAATGAAACTTTATTGACAGTTTCTGATTTTTTTTTCCTCAAAAACAAAACAAAACAAAAACACCCAAAACCTATAGTACAACTTGAGAAAAAAAATGATTTATCTATGAGAAGTCAAGAAGGTTAAAACAAGAGAAAAACCGAGCTGAAACATAAAAGTATTGAAGCCGTAAGATATTTAAAGCATTTCGTGTCAAAACTCAGCAATGATCTCTTGTTGGAGGGGAAAGCAGAGATGGAACTACAGTCTGAGTCAGAACAGTTCTGACTCCTGTTCATGCTATGGGTACTGCCTTGCTGTACTGGTTTCTCTACTTGTAAAATGGCTTCTTTCACAAACTATGTGGAAACCCATAAATGATTTGCAGTAAAACAGAGTATAATGGAAACACTCTAAGAGTAGTATTTGTATGTAGACCATAGAGGAAATTAAGTCATTCCATCTGCGAAGGCAAGACTCGATTAATTAATTGATTCCTCTCTTTCTTCTGGGAACCTGGTAGATAATTAATTTGCAAACATGTATCAGCTGAATTAGGGAGCATCTGGAAATTAGAGAGCTTCCTAATACTTTCAACATAAGCTATAGGGAAAAAAAAAACAACAGAGAAAATAACCTAAGATACAAGAGGAAGTTTGAGTATTGGATATTGGTCACTGCTGGCAGAATGTCTCAGCAGGTGGTGATGATTGTAGGAGCAAGAATAGTGACAATCTCCTTGTGTTGCCCAAGGGAAGCAGATAATATGCACTTAGCCAAGAGGGCAGGAAGTTTTTCTCCTGCACACTGTTGTTTCTGCTGCATCTTGGGGTGAGTAGACTGTGGCCAAATGTCAGAAGCCAACCCAGCTGCTTTCTTAACTGCTTGTCCTTAGTAGGCCAGGGGGGAAAACAGGATGGAAAAGATAATGGGTCAAGATGAAGACATAGAAGTCACTTAACTAGTCACTGTCATGGGCAAAAACAGACTTGGAAAATTAATTTATTTGCCTTTTGAAATAGTGGGATAGTGAGAAACAAAACACTTTCAGTTGGCTCAAAATAATTATGCCAAAATATCTTAATAATCTTTGAGTAAAGGGAACCAGTCTTACTCTTTTTGCTAGTAAATGTTCTCTCAGATTAGTTTGTTCCCTACCAAAATTTAGCAGCGTAAAATAAAAGAAGAAAGAACTGTTTCTTTAGAACTCAGATTTCTAAAAGCTTAAAAAAATATTGAAGTGTAGGGGAAAAAAAAAAAAAAAAAAAGAAAGAAAAAAAAGAACCAAGATCTTGCCAAGGGGTGGTTCCCTAAGTAACTAGTCTCTCACTTCCAGAATGTGGGTCAGTGTCTTTCCTAGTCTTCCTACCTGTGTGGGTGGAAGGAAGGCTTATTGTGGTGACTGAAAGACAGGAGTGTATCACCTGCTAAAGATGTACCATAAGTGAAGAAGCTGCCTGTTCTTCATCACGACTTTTTGTACACCTTCTGATTCTACGAAGATTGCTTGCTCTAGATTAGCTGGATTTCTCTATACCCCTGGACCTGGTATGTTCTTGAATTATTATAATTGAACTTAATTTTAGACTGTTTTATATATAATTTATTACTATCATGAATGAATGAACATATCTTTTCAGCTTTGCAGATGGCAATGTGGGTGTGAAACTCATTTCCAGTCTTAGTATTCCTGTAACTAGTTGTGTAGACATCACATAGAATGAAGGACAGTGGCCATGATGTCATATGCAGTTTTCGTTAGTTATTGAAAACTGTGCAATAATGGTGTTTTAAATGTTGGAAAAAAAAATCATAAAAGTTCCTTTGGAGGATGGATGTGTTAAGGACATGCTGATGTAATGTTAAAATTGTAATTTTATATTTCATATTTATCCCAGATAAATATGGATTCATATATATAGTGAAGTGATAATTCCGTCAATTAATAAACATCATTCACTGGAGCATACTGACATGATTTGAGATGTTACTCTCCTTGTTTTTTATCCATCTGTAACTGTGCCTCAGCTGTTCATTCAGATCACACTGCTGTGCTCTCTTTTCCACCAAGGAGGTAATATATCATTTTGCACAAGAATAGATGAGACGCAGGTGCCTGTCTGGGTCTGTCATTCTTGCAGCTGAGTAATAAAATTCTGGCTGTGGAGCAAAGCAGATAGCTGCAAACATTGATGTCTTCACACATTACGTTGATATTGGTGAAGGATTTTTGTCATACTTGTCGAAAGGGGAAACCAAAGCAGCCAGGTGACTTGTCAGGGTGAGGGACCACACTGCAGGCAGCCTGAGAGGCTATTCTGGGCGCTGTTTTCTGTCACTGCCTGCCTGAACGCAGTGCAGCTAACCACATATATGGGGGCGGTGTCAGGAATGCTCTTGTATCCAGCTGCATAGACCCAAAGCTGGAGATACATAGAAGGCCCTTGGTCCAGGTTTGGCCTGGACCTCTCTATTTCTTCACATTGCAGTTGAATGAAGATGTCCCAAGCCTTCAATGGTCTCAACTCTTATCTTTAACAAAAAGAGGAAATGTAGAAGACAAGGGGCACTATGGGCCCTCCCGTTTTCCTCAAAAGACTGAGTTGAAGTCCTTACCCATTCAATGGGCCGCCAGTCCCACACCCCAATGGACAAGCACAGGTGGCTATGAAGGGCCTGCAGCTGCAGGTGAGGGCGTGCATGCCTGTGTGATGCTGGGCTACCTCAGAAGGCTCCCAAGTCTTCAGTATTGGCTTCCAGAGCTGCAGCCAGGGTTGCCTGCAGGCTGAGGCCAGAGCTCGGCAGGCCTCCAGGAGCCCGAGGTGCCTGAAAGGGAGATGGCAGTGGGAACCCTGCCCAGGGTGTTCTGCATTTGTCTTACCACACACATGAAGCAACAGAATTGGTCCCCAGAGGGTTTGAACAGGCAGTTGAATTTTGAATGGAGAAGTCTGAGGCTTTATCTCTTTGTAACTCACTTGTATTACAATTAGAGAACAGATGGCCTGCTTTTTCTTGCGCAGCTTTTGTGGATATATTCTTATATGGCAAGGGTGGCACAGTTGGATGATGTTTCATTCATTGATTTAGATTTTCACAGAAGTTTTTGGGGGTGTACTGGCTGATTTTGTTGCCAGAATTTAAAACCTTAATGGCTTACTGCTGCCAGCTTGCATGGCCTAGTGGTGATGTCTGGGTATCTAAATGGAGAGGCAGAACACCAGGCCTTGCTTTTGTTTGCCTTAAATAGCACAACAATGATTTATTGACTGTGGGGGAAAGCAGGGTTTGTTCGTGTTCTGACATAATTTTAACCCATTTCTGCTATAATAGCTTTTATAGTACTCTTTGAAGTTCAAGGGGGCAGAAAGGGCTTAGTGGTCATAGATTGTCAGGCTAAGCATGCTTCTGGCAGCTGTGAAAGGATTTAAAGATTAACCAATAGTTTTCTGAGTTGTAATGTTTGAAACACTGGAATAAAGTTAGCGTCAAAGACTTAAATGAGAAGGCATTTTGCATATGAACAGCCACCTTCTGTTTGTTGTGAAATTCTTGGTTAGCACATGAGCTGGTTACTTTTACCACCTCCCCTTATCAGAAAGGTGAAGGATCTTTCAGGATGTCATTGTTTTCATCTGGAATAGCCAAAGGTTTCACTTCAAAGATTCAGTAAGAAAGATTGCACGTTACTCATTAAGTCTGCATCTTGTCTAATCAGCAGTGTCTGTGCCTTCTACAAACCCAGGACCAGACTCAGCTGCTGCGCAGTGACTTATTCCAAAAGCTATTTATGGTGAGACTATTGCTGTATATGCAAATTTAATCAAAAATTATAGCTCAGGTGTTCCTCTTTGATACTTTAATATACTGGGCTTCCTATCTCAAAGTGAACCACACAGAGCTGCAACTGCAATATAATCGGTGCTTCACCTTTTGTACCCTTTGTTAAGGAAGGGAAAGGAGCTCTCGCAGCGGAGGAAATATCTGTTGTTAGTGTCCCAAGTGAAATCATTTTATTATTGTCATAAATTATTATATTTTTAGTGCATTTGGAAGAATGCACTAAAGGTCTCTTCCCTCTGAACAAAACATCTAATGCTAAACAATCATTTGTTAGACCCTTATAATGCTGTTAAGGAATATAGCGACCTTGCTTTAGTGGCAGTGCTGTGGTCACTTAATACCCGATACTAATGCATGCTTCTCATACAGATAGGGTCTCCAAATCAAAATGTACTAATGAAAGTTGCTTCAACTACATGGAAAGACAGCAGCTTTCTGATTGAATGTATTGACTGACTTTATTTATTGTTGTGCTACAGCTGTAAGATGTTATTCTGTTAACCTCTGTGTCTCAAAGCTTGCTGGGGACACAGATGGACTTGTTCAAGTCCCAAGCAAGGACTGTGAAATCCTTTGTCTGAAGGACACAGATGAACAAAATCCAGGCAAGTCCTGGGCAAAAGTTGTGAGATCCTTTGTCTGGGCGACGCAGATGGGCAAGGCCAGGGACAACGAGAGCGAGATGAGCTGCAGCTAAATAGCTGTGAAGTGCTCCTTTGTGTGGACCTATCTCAGGATGATGGCCATCTCAGGGGGTGCTCAATGACTCTTGCTCAAGGCCTATCCTTGTCACGTAGGCAGGAGAACAAGGAGGATAAAAGAGGAACTGAAAACCATGAGGATAGGTTTCTGACAACAGATTTCTCATGAAGAACGGAGGTTTTCTGGCGGCAGATTCCTCATGAAGAAGAACAGAGGTTTCTGGCAACAGATTCCTCATGAAGAAGAGGAGGGATTCCTGAAGATTGAGGTGATTCCTGCACACTGTCGAACTCTCCTGAGCCTGCTGCCTGACCGCTGTTGCTGCTTCAAGAATTGGCTCCTCGACTTCCTCGTCTACCTGCTTGCTGTCCAAAGCCGGCCACGCTGCTTCTCGCCCCGTCCCCTGCTGCGTCTGCCTGGGACCTTTCAACGCCGTGCAACGGGACCGCTGCTGGATCCTGCTGGTGACTCTCCTCGCTTTACGCAACTCCTGCTTCTTTTCCATCTTTTCTATCGCCCTCCTTCCCTTCCCCGTCTCCCTGCTTAGGTTTGGTAATAAACTGGATGGAACAACATATGAACCGCTGTTTCTAAATCTCACGCCGGGTATACAAGATATTAAAAGAACCTCATCTCCCTCCTATAAATTGGAGCGAGACAACAGCATTGTGTGAAATTGTCTATTAAGTGAAGAACACAGCTTATACGTCAGATAACACAGGCTGCATAGGGCATGCAGTCTGACAAAAACAGTGAAATTAGCACTTTTCCTCCACCTCCTGAAGGACTAATGTGCAGAATGTTCAGATTAACATCTCCCTGTTCTGCAGTGTGGGAGCATCACCTTCTTGAGACATTGCTGTACAGTACTACTCAGCAGTTCGGCCACTTAGTCTGTTGATCCCATTGACTGAGTCTGGCTTTGTTTAGTGTGATCGCTCCTAGCCTAAGACTGGAATCTCCAGGATCATGCTGCAAGGGCTGGAGGTCTTCAGTCACTGAATTTTCCAAAAATTCAGGTTTTGGAAGTTTACACAAGCAATCCAAAACTTACATCTGCTTGAAAACAGTTTAGTCAAATAGATGAAAGAATCAAGGGCCAGGCCCAAAGCCTCTTTTTGATGAAAAGTTGGTAACAACCATATAGATATATATGTATATGTATGTATCTGAATTTATGTAGAAACTTAGAAAATAAAAGAATGTAAAAAAAAACAATCCTCCTTACATCTGGGAGCTCTAAAGTGAGTTTGAGAGACCTATGCAAAATATAGGAGGTTTTGGTTTTTAATGGTGAGCATTGCTATATTTGTTTTTTGAAAAGAGAATCTAAAATAGAGAACCTGTGGTTTTAGACTGCTCCCAGCCCTCCTGTTAGTTGGATGCATTATGAAGAGAAAACACTGTGCTGTGCCAGTCAGGTTCACCCCTTGCAGATGATGGGCTGGCATCCCTCATGTCCTCTTGTGATTTAGGAAGCAGAGAAACAAGGTGTCCTTCCTTCCCTCCCTCCTCTGTCCTTGCATGCAGCAAGCACAGCAGCAGTATTGATGCTCTGCTGAACTTCAGTGTTCATGAAAAATGCATCAAGTGATGTTAGCCCTCCTCTCCAGTAAATAAAGGCATCATCCTGCTTCCTAATAGGCAGCTGAATACTAAACTTAATGTTGGTTCATCATTTTTACTCAGGCTGTTATGGAGTCCACCTGACTTGAAGCTTCACCTGAGCTGAAGCTCACCTCATCTCCCCTTCATGTTTGCAGTGGGTCTGTTTGTGTGTACCCAGCAGAAGGGTGAAACAGGATTGATTTGGAAATGCTGGGATGTCAGTAGCTCCAGAACATCCTGTCCTGCCCACAACCTGGGCTGCGCCTCCTCACTGACCCTTCCTGTTTGGTGACCCAGATGCTTAGAGTAGAGCACAGCACTTAAAAACATTTGGCAAGTGCAGTGTGTGCCTGAGAACAACACAAGTGCCATTTGCCGTCCTTTGCAGAAAGAAAAGCTGCTTATTTGTTTAGGAAATAGAGGCTATAATGTTTAACTTGTGATATTTCAGTCACTTCCATGGCAACAGACTCCAAGAGAACAAAGCAGGACTTCACCAGATCATGTAAGAGCTTGGAAATGGAATAGAGGAAAACAAACATAGCAATACTATGAAGTTTCCTTTAACTTTTGAGTGTTACCTCTGTTAGTTAACTGATAAAGTAATCACTGAAGTAATTGCTGTACTGCTGAACTATTATGGACAAATGGCGTTGGCTTCCCCTGTGCCCAGGCATCCTTGTTTCTGTGGGGGTGGGGATGTACCAGCCCAGCATGGTGCCCTTCCCTGCCCAGCACCTCACACTGCCCTGGGACAGTGCCCAAATTGCAGCAGATGCCCAGCAGTAACTGTACCTAAGGGGCAGCACTAGTTAGAAACAAGGGTTCGAAAGCATTGGATTTTTTCATCTCCTTCTGTAGGTCTCAGATTTGGCCTTATCTTAAAATCTGGCATGGCTCATTGCAGAGCAGACTGAGTCAGAGGTTGCAAATCATGGAGCTGAACTATTGTGCACCTGCTGTGTATAAGGGCAAACCCCTTATGTTCCCAGACCAAATCAGATCCAGTCACTGGGTTCTTTAAATCTTATTCTTTCGTTCTTAATCGGTCAGTGGGACCGATTTGCTGTTGTGTTTTTGTGTTCTGTGTACAATATATTCCATTTCCTTAGGCTCGCTCATGCAAATAGCACCAAAAAGGGCACAGTCCCCAGGTATCCAGTGGCTCTTTTTTTTTTAAGGAAAAAATAGATTTTGTTTTATTAATAAAATCTTATATCATGCATCTTTAGTAAATAAATCAGAAATTGCTACTACAGGATGATGTGCCTAATAATAAAAAAGACACAAAAGGCAACTGGGTTTGTGTTTAACTTCAAATACAAATGATAGCATTTGAGTCAATTATGATGCAAGTAACAGGGTAAGTAGCTCCATAAGTGAAGCCTGAACTTTTAAAACTTTAATGAAGTCTATTGCTAGAAGTGTGCCACTTAGATAAACCAATTATTTGTGAAGGGTATTTCTGTCATATCTCTGACAGTGTAGCCTTCGCCCTGAGGAGCGCAAGAAAGTCTGTGAGGTTTGGTCATTTTTGGCAAACAACGTAGGGACTGTCAGATTTCACTGCGACTTTCAATTTTTGAACCTGCTGGCAAAAATGAAGTGCTTGTCAGCCCTGATAGCCTAATCATTTTCAGTTTTTCTCTCACTCGATGGCTGCAAATCAATGCAAGGGGCTGACAGCCAGACATCTCAGCTCAAAGGTTTACCCTTCCTTGCCTTCTCTTGCCCAGCCCTTGCGTACTCTGGTACTTGTGCCACAGGCCTTGTCTAAGGCAGCTTTGGGAGTAAAGAAGGGAACCTGCTGCTCCTGAAAGCTTTCAGTACATGTAATTTTATACTCTGCCTTCAGTAACTTCAGCTTATTCAGCAGAAGACACAATAAGGTGATTGTAGGAGCAGTGATCTCATTCTGGTTGCTGGAGTATCGCAGAAGTCTGTGCTGCAGTGTAGTGTTTGGTCCAGCATGAAAGTAAGTGTCCCAGGCAGCATGGTTTGTATGTCACATATTTATGTGTCAGCATGGTTTTCAGTTCATTCCTTCGCATTATTATTTCATATCGTTTTTCATACTTACCTGATACAAAGCAGACACTTGAGGTAAGATGCTTCCTTCCCACTTCCCTTTAGGTCTTGAAACATTTCTCTCCTAAATACAGTTCTTCAAAGCAGAATGTTATGAGCATATCAGGAAGGTTTGGAGTAGGGAAGCAAAATTACCTGGAGGTTAGAACTGAGGAAATCTGTTTTCTTCTGAGTGACATTTGGTCTACTGATAGTCTACAACATGTCATTCTGTGCTAAATCCTCAGTCTCCAATTTTGGGCACAATTTTTTAATATCTGCAGTTGGAACAGAGATGAAGAGCTGTGCTGAAAGCCCTCAGACATCAGGCAGGTTAATGCAAGCAAAAGTTGCCCAATGCAGCTGAATACTGTGACAGCTGAACCTAAACTTTCAGGTTATGACTGGAAATGAGCCTTGTTGAAAATGAGCCCCTGACACAGGAGCTTTCCTTATGACAGGCTGCTTTAGAAAATTCAGACCTTCCACTCTGTGTGCCATGATTTCTGCTTCAGTAAAACAGAGAACCACTGAGATGTGCCTTGAGATGCTCAGGTAGATGATACTATGCCACTGCAAGGAATTTTATGCTTCTTTTGATAGCCAAATATCTACTTTTGCAGGTAAATGACCTGAATAATTATTTCTTTCATGTCAGAAAAACAGCATTCTTTTAAAATAAATTGAAAAAGGAGACATTTTTAGTTCAGATTGCATTGTAGATTAAATGGCGCTTAGACTCTTGACAGCAGTCCTAATTTCCCCTCACTTAGTGTAGTGGTGAAGTCAGTTTTGTTTTGTCTAAGTCAACAAAAAAGAACACCTAATGTTGCTTTAGTTATTTTCTTGCATTTTTCCCCTTTCTTTTGAAGAAAAAGGCAATTTACAAGCTATAGAGAAATTAGGCATTAAACTCTCAGTGCAGTGCCCCCTCAGTTTTGGATTGAGCCTTGTAGGCCTGACTGCAATATAAATAATTTAGCACAAGGATAAGGCTGATTTCAAAAACATACCCCTGCCCCCCAAACTGAAACTTTGATCCAAGTTCATTTACTTAGATGATTTAATAACATGTGCTGTTCTGTAGTGTAAATTGAGCATTTCTCTGGAGGCGTAAGGTTTTCCTGCCTCTTTCACTGTTCAAAATTAAATAACTGAGAAAAAAGAAATGATTTTCAGAATTCAAAGGAATTCATAGCAAATTGCATCTTGGTTCACTTTTTGGAGTGGAGCACTGTGAAAGCACTTGGAAGCCATGGATCTTCATTGTTTCTGCTGTTGATGCCATCCCCTCCCCCAGCATTTTTTACCTGCTCTTGAGAAACAGAGCAAAGGTTGCGAGTTCTTCAAAAAATTACCATTCTGTCTGCCTTTGTTCATGAAAGTTTGTGTCTAGCTGGTCCTAGAAGGCATCAGGAAAGGCCAAGTGCACTGACATCCCAATGTTTGCCAAATGCAGCTAGGAGAACAAGGATTATTTAGTGTGGAGAAGAGGAGGCTCAGGAGAGACCTTATCGCAGTCTACAACTGCCTGAAGGAAGGTTGTGGAGAGGTGGGGCTTGGCCTCTTCTCCCATAACCAGTGATAAAACTGGAGGGAATGGCCTCAAGTTGCACCAGGGGAGGTTCAGATTGGATGCTGGGAAAAACTTCTTTTCTGAAAGAGCAGTGAGGTATTGATACAGGCTACCTGGGGAGGGGCTGGAGTCACCGTCCCTGGAGGTGTTCCAGAAATTTGCAGATGTTGTACTGAGTGACGTGGTTTAATGGACAACATTGGTGGTAAGTGCACAGTTGGCTTATAAGATCTTAGAGGTCTTTTTCAATCTTGATGATTCTACCATTCTATACTAATGTTTTATTCTCTTATTTTATCATTTCAGTATATTTTGCATCATGATTGCACAGTTTATTGAACCTAAAACAAACATGCCAAATTCATTTTCTTCGATTGTCTCTCTCTGTTTTCAGTTCATGTGCAGTTTTCTTTACAGATAATTCCAGGAATTTTAGGAATTCCTAAAAAGGAATGTGATTTTGCAGCAGACCAACAAGGACACCAAGCTGCAGTCCTATTGAGGAGCCCAGGTCCTCTTAGGCATAAGCTAATTGCATACATTCGTTGTGTTGGACTCAAAACAAAGGGCTGTGGAAAGCTCGGCCCTCAGTCAGTATTTATTCAGTTAAAGACATAAGCTGTTTTACAGAAATTTGGGAACCCAGCTGCTGTTCTGGATGCTGATGCTCAGCAGTTGAGCAACTTGCTGTTGCTTGGAGGAAATGAGAAGTACTGCCCTGGGAACCATGTGGCAGCACTGCCTTTGCTGGGCCTGGTTGCACGCTGAGCCTCACAGCTCCTTGTGTGCTCCTTGGCAGTTACATCACTTCATCAGTCCTTGAACCTTGCATCATTGTTTCCATCCAGCACTTGCATGAACTTCCTTCAGTATCTGCTCTGTTATATAGTTGGGTTTGGTATCGGGAACATTTTTCATACTGTCAGATCGTCAGAGCATTTTAATTTCTTCAACGCTGTCTCCCTGGCTTTTCTTGTCCTTTTAACCCCTGTGTCAGTGACTGTCTGTAATGGTGTCGGATCATCGGATATCTAACACACGCTGCTTCATCGTGGTTTGCTGAGAGAAGAGAAACATTCCAACTTTTTAATTGTGAATGAGAGGGAAAAAAGTGAGGAGAATCTCTATGAACCATCTTTTATTCAGAGGATTTTTAAAAGCTGCAAGTGGGAGAAGTGAGCTTAATCTCTTACTCTTCCTGCAGGAGGAATCCAACGTGTCTCAGCCTGCCTTTGGGTAGGAAATAACCCTTAAACCAGTAAACCTCAGGAACATGATGCTACCTTTTATTTCTCATTATCCAAGGAATGAATGAAGATTAATAGGACTTTTTAAAAGTTACCTATATTAGAGACAAATGACCCAGAGGGCTTGATTCCTTGTGAAAGCTCTGTTCAGCTGCAGAGATTAGCCATCATTAATTAGTATTAGGTGAGAGTGTTAGTGCCTAATCATTACTTCTATCATTGCTCTGCTTTCAGTATCGGTATCAGGGGGCACAGATGAAAGATGAACGTTGTTTTGCAGTGATTCAATCTGCAGCACTGAATGGTTCTGCAGGTCTGCATCTGGCTCTCTCCAAAGTCTGGTGATGCCCTTCAGATCTGGGTTTTAATTTGGGGTGAAATATCTCCCTTTGGAGTTTGTTCACAGAAAACAGGGCTGAAGTGCATCACCTCTATGTATGCATAGGCATGGGGTGTCCTGTACATCTGCCTGTGTGGTCATGTCCCTGCACTCCACGTCCCAAGCTCCTGCTGTCTGTGCTGGCTGCTGTGTACCTCAGGTCCTGCAGAGCCAGGGCAGACAGCTCTCAGTCTCATCATCCAGCTCTAGTCAGCTATTCCTTCAGCCCCAGCAGCACAAACTTGAGTCTAGCTGAAGACCAAGGTGGTAAAATAGACAGCATTTCTCTCCCTGGTTGCTCTGCAACCAGCAGCAGCAGGTTTCTTGTTGTTAGATCACCCTGACGCTTTGCAAAGGAATGTGGAAGCACTGGACCTTGTGACAGAGGAATTTACAGGTTGCTTGATTTGCCAGGAGAGTTTTCCAGAATCTGACAAAAACACTTGTGAACACCCCATCGTCAGTTTTTTGAATACGTTGGGAAATGGGTGCATGTCTGCCTGCACACACTACATATATATCCTGTAAGTGAGAGCTGCTGCCACTACCCTTTGGCACATTTGGCTGCAGAAGGTTAGCAGCACTTGCTGTCTTTGTGCTTTTAGAGCATAAGGACCCTAAAGGAAATGGAAGCCCATTTGGTGGATGCTGTTAACACACACACCAGAAATCTCCACTGCAAACTATCTAGTCTCAGAAGTCAGAAGGGATAGATCTGGTCTTGGAAACCATGGTTCAGGCTGCCCTACAACCTCCTGGCTGGAAGGACTGCCTACAGCTGGAGTAACTTTGTTGTTTAAGCACTGACTGCCGCTAACCAGCAGTTCTCCTCATCTGGTAAAAGCAGCAAGCCCAGGGTAGGTTTCTCATTGAAAAAACCTATGTGTGAGATGAGACAGTGCCCAACTGTGCCAGTCTCAGTAGAGGAGACAGAAAATGGGAGGTATAGTGACCCCTGGGGGATGGGACCAGGTGAGCCTGAATAGTTGGTACAGCATCAGGCTGACACAGAGTACCAGAGCTGGGAATATCATTCTTGTTCTCCAGAAGCAGTTTTGTATACTGAACATATAGGTGTGTTATAATGAGACTTTGAACTATTGACTCAAGTAGGACACAATTTTTTTCCAATACGAGAGAAATTGACCAGGGATAATATAGTATTATTTTCCCGTGAAAATTACTGTGTCACATAAATAGGGAAGGGGGAGAGAAAGGGTTAATTTCATTGAAATACTGACAATGTGTTTAAAAATTATCCAACAATTGGCCAAGAATTTCATTTAAGCTACTGCTCTTTAATGTGCTTTGTAAGAACATAGCCCTTGAGAGCCCAGGGCTGCTGCTACTCGCTCTCCAGCAGCACACACAATTATAGTCTTTTTTCCTGAAGTACTTGCTGCTGCCCCTTCATAGGTAAAGTAGCAATCACTCAGGACATGCCATAGAAAAAAATGACCCTCTTCTGAAAAAGTCTTACTGGTAATTTGTTATTGTTATTGTTATTCTGTGATAGCTGGATGAAAAATTTGTTGAGTACGAGGAGAAAGAGAGCAAACACAGTTGAGAATTTAATTTGGAAGAGCCAGAAAGACGGGAAGCTTGCAGGGATATCTGAAGCTCATTCCTACAATCTCAGTCTGTAAATCTTTTACATGTGAGTCGGCTGAATGTTAATCTTTGCAAAGATTAAGAATAAAGGTAGTGACCTGAGGCCAAGGTGGACGGCACGGTGATTAATGTCTCTCTATAACTAATTTCATCAAGGAATTTCAGAGTGCCACATTTTAAATATATTTGAAGCTGTATATAATCCTGCTCCTGCATATTTTCTTGGGAATTGAAAATATATGACAAAGAAAGTCATTCATATAAAATATTGATTATTATATTAAAACACTATATTATAATATTATCATCATATTATAAATAAATTACTATTGATTTAAAAGATATTTTGAAAGAAACTTGCATCCCTTCCTTCCTGATTCACAGCCATTGGATCTGAATGATCTGATGTGAATTCCCTGGCCTGAGCAGATCCTCTGGGCAAGCAGGTCATTGGGGTGGGCAAAGGCAACATGTTTCCATTTCATGGGAGAAGTCTGTAGCCTGGCTACCTGAGCAAGTTTCTGTGTTACTGTTATTGATACCACAAGATGTAGTGTGGGCACCTTCCACTAGCTGATGTGTGAACCCACCTCTAGGCTTTGTTGCAAAGGCTTTGTGCAGGGGTCTGGCCTCAGGTGCATCTGTGAGGCCATTGACCCTGCTCTGGAGGCCTGGTCTCACCTGGCTGAGCTGGAGGGAGCTGGGAGCCCCAGAATTCATCACCAGGACCAAGAGTCATCTGCAGAATGTTTCCAGGCTTTGGATGGAGGGTGTCCGATTAAAGAGCACGTTTCAAATATCCTTACCATGCTCAGATAGCTCTTCTTACACGTAGCCATTTATGAGGGGAATCAGTATGTCTTCTGTCCTCCCTCCATCATAATGAACTGCTGGGGTACTGTGAATACCCTCAGTGCAGTGCTATAATTGATGAACAGATTTTTTATTTCTTAGGTGCCCACTGTACACTCAGAACTCCTGTTGGCTTCAAAGGATGATACAGATAGGCTGTAAATGAACAATTGCTGAAGATGTGAAATGCAAGCCTAGGGAAAGAGAAACATACAAAATATCTTAAGATATTTAGTACAGGCTCAGAATTACTTTTAACAGCAAAGTAACAGCATTTTTCTATGTTTTTCATGTATCCTCTTAGGTATAATTAAGAAGAATTCTGATTCTTTCCAGAAAAAGCAGCAGGGCCTTGCAATCTTAATTTACAGCTTCTTTGAACTTGAAATAAGTAATTATTTCAGAAGAAGGGAAAAGGGATGGTTGCTAATCAAACCTCATGATTAGTATTCCCCGATCTTTCAGTCTGTTAGAGTTCAATACCGATTCCAATTCAAATGATGAAAATTGGAAGAGCCTTAAAATATGATTCAATGTCATTGTGGACCTGATTTCTGTACTTGGGCTATTTTAGAAGAAAATATTAATGGTTAAGCAATGACTGATTAATATTTTTCTCTTCTGATTACATCAATAAACACAGGATTCAGAGGGAGATTTATGGTGAGTGGTGAGGGGTTGTTTTTTTGTTTGTTTGTTTGTTTTTTTAATCTGGATTTTAATATTTAATCACTGAAATTTGTTTTCTTAGAAATACGTTTCCACTGAAATATGTGATTTTCTTTTTGTTGCTTAAATAATGATATAAATGTACTCTCTTGTTGTATGACTGCTCTTTTATCCCACAAGAAATGGTTTTCTTGGAAGGAAAAAACACTTAGAACATGGCACAGGAAGCCTCCTGATGCACATTGTGGTGATTGCTCTCAGATCTAGTGAAATAGTAAATTGCAAACACTTTGTTTATCTAAGTTAAGGTAAAACTTGGAGTTAAAAGTTGGTAATTCCACCAACTCCACCAAGCCAAGCCTCTATGGAGCTTACTGGGTATTGACAGAGGTCCCAGAGCAAATTTTAAAAAGAAATATATTCAGATAGCTCTTCAACAGCACATGCCAATTTTATTGAAAGTCTAGTTTGCATGAGAAGATGGGTGTACTTGTCTACTTTGTTTTGCAACTAGATTTTTTTGAGACTCTAGATTACTGAGAATCCCTGAGTAAATATGTCTGCATTTATTGTTCAAAATCAGTGAAAGATTAGGAAGTAAAAGCTTGATGAAGGTAGACCAAGCTTTGATCTAGCTACGAAAGAGAAATATTCTCAGGATGTATCAACTAAATGACTGCCACAATTTTATTGATTATAACCTAATCACAGGAAGACAAAGGATGACTGAAAGTTGAAGGAAGGAATGAGAATAAGAGAACTGAAGATTAGCTAACATATATACTTGTCAATGAGAAAATTTTGGATGAGCTCATCTGGCAGCTTTATAAACACCATAATGAAAAGTAAATAAGATTACTGATAGAGAAAGATGTACTTCCAAACTCAGAAATAATATAAAGTCCAAACTTTATACATAGCTAACCATAACATTAAAAGTTTTTTTTCCCACATGATTTTGCATGTGAAAGTTTATAGAGAATAAGATATTAGTTTTAAGTCTGGGGCCAAGGCAGGAGAAGATCTAAAAAAGAATTCCAAAATTCTGCACTAAGAAGAGAAAATGGTATTATAATCCTATGGCTTGAATGTAGAGAGCACGCAGGTAATGTAGTGATACATGAAAACTGATCAATGAAATGCCTCTTGGGAAAGTCAATCATCTGAAAAAACCACCAACATTTCTCTTCCCGTCAGTGGGAAAACATGACGAAGAAATTCAAAATAAATTTAATGGCTTTTAAAGTATATTAAAGAATGGAATTTAAAAAGTACTTTTTTTCGGAAAGTGACAAACTTGAAATCATCAGTGACTAAAAAATGAAAAAAAATAAAATAAAATAAAATAAAATTTAGGAATTACCAGTTTAGAATAATCACTCCACCAAAGCATCTTAGTCAGTGACACTGATTGGTTACAACTTCCTCTATACTGCTTTTTACAGAATATCTCGATCCTATGTTGTGTTTCACTCTTCTTTGCGGTAATTTATCCTCCGTTCTTCCGAGGAAGTGGAAGCTCAACATTTTTTTGAGGATAAATCAAACATAATAGTCAATGATTTTGCCTGATTAAATTCTTTCCTCGAGAATAACACAAACTGATCAATCATCTCAGATGAAAGTCAGCATGGTTGATGACATTACCCTGCCATCAACATGCAGACAACATCAATTGCAGAAAGTATAATTATACCACTTCTAGTTAGCTGTCATCTCTTGAAATAATTAAACAACAAAAATCTCTTAAGCTAGCAAACAACTGATGAAATGATTTAAATATTTTCCCATCTCATATTGCTTTCCCAACACATATCATTATGGTACAATATTATAGACTCAAATTTTAGTTGATGGAAGACCACATAAAGTAGATTTTGCTGTCATAAAGGAAAGCTCCCTGCAAACAAGACCACATTTTACAATCAGCAGTACCATGCTAGGCAGACTTCTTTTCCTGCTTATTTTGCACCAGTGAGATGAAACATGCAGTCTTCCAAAAGAGAAAGCCTTTTTCTGGGAGTCATATCATGCCATTAATTTTGAAGTAAAATTCATCTTCCAAAATGACATAGATTAAAAGCATGCTCAATTAGGTGGCACCTGAGTTTTTATAGGTCAGATTATCTGCTG
Source organism: Centrocercus urophasianus (assembly GCF_019232065.1). Classification (NCBI taxonomy): domain Eukaryota; kingdom Metazoa; phylum Chordata; class Aves; order Galliformes; family Phasianidae; genus Centrocercus; species Centrocercus urophasianus. The sequence continues at coordinate 20,724,673 of NW_024884697.1, forward strand.
AAAAATTGTGAACTATTTTCACAAACATATTTTGAAATTCATTGCCAAACTTGTTACGTAGAAGTTAGGAGAGTTTTATTAGCAATTGATGAGATGAAGGGAATTTATATTTACAGTAGCACATTGATACAAAAGAAATGTATACCTTTGAGTGAGGAGAAGCCTGAAATGTGTCTATATACACTCTAGCAGAGCATTAGACAACACACTTGGCTTTGCACTGCGATACAGAGCCTTACCCAGACTTTGGGAGTGCCTGTTATGGTAAAAAGACTTGCCCAAGAAGACACACTCTATGTTAAAGATTCTCATGCACACAACAGTCTTAGATTCACACATCATCAACTACATGGCCATCATTTAACAAGAATGAACATGGGCATCATATTTTCTGATGGTTCCTTCATAAAAAGGACAATACTGAGCTCGGAAGATTGGTCTTAAAGAAATAAATAATGTATGATGCGGAAGTTGCATGTCAGTTTTCTCAGGCAGGTTTCCAGAATGGGTTCCAGTACGTGAAATTGATCTCACTTGGTTAGTGTTGTGCTGCAGCCAGGAAATACTCTCAGCAAAGCTAATATAGCAGAGGCACAGAATTGCCATGATGAAGCTAATTTGCTTCCAGTTCTGAAGCTAACTTGTCTGCTGCTAGTTCAGAGGTGAAGAGAAACATTGAGTTGTTTGAGCCTCAGCTAAGCTATTAGGGTGTTCTTTATGTATGAGAGAGATCATTATTTAACCCATTCTTACTTTAAAATCATTTATATAATTCATTTGTATTTTACATTTTTTACAAGCAGATATGGATGTAGTTTACATGTAAATTGCATTTCAGAAATGCTACTCTGTGTCACTATATTAGATCCTGGGCAGTGATTCTGGTGTGAATCCTGGAGCCCACAGGAACAGAGCCTACTTGGCATGAGTATAGCGGGAGAGTTCAGCACTATTTGGCATCACTAGAAGAGAGGATTTAGCTTCATAAGGAATTGCTGAAGAACTTAAATTGATTTGAGGAACTAGACTATGAGTACAGGTCACGTTGCAAAATCATGGCAATAATGTCCTTCTAGGCACTGTGGGTTTCTACTCAAAACTAAAAGGAGTGATACACTGAACTTACAGTGAATAGAGTTTCAATAGGTTTTAGTCTTTAAAATTTTTAAAGTCAAGAAGTTTCAAGTTGCTGGGTTTTGCTTCTTCTTATTTATTTGCTTTTACAGAGTAAGGAATCTTGATATCTACTCAGCGCATATCACATTCTATCCTTTCAGAAGTACAGCCTTAATGTACATAAGAAATGTCTCTTCTTCTCTCACCACATGATGAAAACAGATGCCATTTGGTTTCTATGAACTGCTTCTCCAAAAGTTGTCAGTAATCTCTTCCAAACAGCTATCACTTTCCCAGCAGTTCTGTAACTTTGGAGGAGAAATGCAAGGAAAATTGGAAGGAGAACAGTGCTTTGTAGGTATTTTTTAACTGCTACTCTTTCGAAAATCAAGCTGAGATCATAGGAATACATTATCCAAATTATTTCAGAAGCTTCCATCCTCTGACTGGTGATAAAGTCACATGTTGTCCAGAGTACTGAATATTTTAATGTTAGAATTCTGTGAAAATGTTTTCCCCCCATCGCTCTGCATGTTGGTTTTCATCCTTTTCCATACAAATATCATTGTCCATGATAGCATTCTGCTAAGCTTAGAAGATAATGTTCCTTAGAAGGCAGTTTAAAAAAAGACCAATGGGAGAATTAAAAAAAAAAAAAAGAAAAAAGTTTTACATGCAACATAGCACATTTCCATAAGGTTTTGTGAAATTTGAGAATTTTTAGGGCATTTTGGCAGAGGTGGTTGCTAAACCGCTCTCTGTCATCTTTGAGAGGTCTTGGAGAATGGGGGAGGTCCCTGAAGTCTGGAGGATAGCCAGTGTCACTCCAGTCTTCGAGAAGTGCAAGAAGAAAGATCCCGATAATTACATGCCAGTCAGCCTCACCTCTGTCCCTGGAAAGGTGATGGAACAGCTTGTGCTGGATGTCATCTCCAGACAGCTGGAAGAAAAGGAGGTTATCAGGAGTAGTCAGCACGGGTTCACCAGGGGGAGGTCGTGCTTGACCAACCTGGTAGCCTTCTATGATGTTGTCACTGGGTGAGCAGATGGGGGAAGAGCAGTGGATGTAGTCTACCTTGATTTCAGCAAGACATTTGATACTGCCTCCCATGACATCTTTATAAAAAAGAGGAGGAAGTATGGGATAGATGAATGAACACTGAGGTGGGTTGAGAACTGTCTGACTGGCAGAGCACAGAGGGTCGTCATTGGTGGTGCAGAGTTTAGTTGGAGAGCTGTAACTAGTGGTGTTCCTCAGGGGTTGGTGCTGGGTCTGGTCTTGTTCAACATCTTCATCAATGACCTTGATGAGGGGATAGTGGCCACCCTCAGCAAGTTTGCTGATGAAACGAAGTTGGGAGGATTGGCTGACACACCTGAAGGCCGTGCTGCCATTCAATGAGACCTGGATAGGCTGGAGAGCTGGGCAGTGAGAAACCGGATAAGGTTTAACAAAAGTTGTAGAGTCTTGCATCTGGGGAGGAATAATTCCATGCACCGGTACAGGTTGGGGGATGAGCTGCTGGAGAGGAGCTCTGCAGAGAGGGACCTGGGTGTCCTGGTGGATGACAGGTTGGCCATGAGCCAGCAGTGTGCCCTTGTGGCCAAAAAGGCCAATGGCATTCTGGGGTGCATTAGAAAGAGTGTGGCCAGCAGGTCGAAGGAGGTGATCCTCCCCCTCTACTCTGCCCTGGTGAGGCCTCATCTGGAGTACTAAGTCCAGTTCTGGGCTCCCAGTACAAAAAAGACAGGGATCTCTTGGAAAGAGTCCAGCGGAGGGCCACGAAGATGGTGAAGGGCCTGGAGCATCTCCCTTTTAAAAAAGGCTAAATGAACTGGGTCTGTTTAGCCTTGAGAAAAGAAGACTGAGAGGGGACCTGATCCAGGTCTATAAGTATCTGAGGTGTGGGGGACAGAGTGGTGAGGCCGGACATTTTTCAGCAGTGTGTGGAGACAGGACAAGGGGAAACAACCAGAAACTGCAGCATAGGAAGTTCTACAAAAATGTGCGCAAGAACTTCTTTATGGTGAGGTGACGGAGCACTGGAACAGGCTGCCCAGGGAGGTGGTGGAGCCTCCTTCTCTGGAGATGTTCAAGACCTGCCTGGATGCCTACCTGTGCGACCTGCTGTAGGGAACCTGCTTTGGCAGGGGGGTTGGACTCGATGATCTCTGGAGGTCCCTTCCAACCCCTACAGTTCTGTGATTCTGTGATTTAGTTTGTTGGAGCAGTTGTCTGCCATCATGTTGGGTGCTCACTTGGAAAAGAGAGCACTTCAGCATGTAATTTCATCCCACCATCACACCTAAGTGCTAAATCTTAGATGTACTATTACATTTCCCCAACATCTGGTGCTTTGACTCCCTTGAGTGTTTTTTATAGAAGGGAATATTGATCAAAGCCAAGCACATTCATATCGTCATTTCTCCTCACCACTGATTTGATGGGAGGTCCTCTGTGGTGGGAGGCATCTGTGACTGCCCACTCAGTTCTGCCACTGATCATTGACATAATACTGATTGTTTTCACTTCCCTGCTTTCCCCTCTCTAACAGGGAGAAAGGGAGGGAAGAGAGTTTCTTTCTCCTCAAATGTACTTTCTGGAGATATGAATTAAATTCAATCCCAAAAGCTGTTATGCTTTTGAGGAAAATTAATGAGATGTAAAAATGGGAAGCAGCTAGGCAAAATTTCCTGAGACTTTTGATAGTTTTGCTGAATATGCAAGATCTTGGGAAATTAGTTCTCATGATTTAATTTCCATGCTTTCCATTTAGTAAACATATATTCTCAATGGCATATTTCAAAATGTGGCAATCAATATTGGGTTTGTACTAAATGTAGTTACATTTCTCCAGCAAAAAAAGAAGCACTTTGATCCCAGGTGTTAGTGAATAAATATACAATTGGTAGAGGTGTGCAAAATTTTGTTTACAAGAACTCTGAAAACCCAGCCATAGACAGTATTACTTTCTGCAATGTCCCAAGTCTCCTGCAGCCATTCTTGATTTCATAAAGATGGGTTTTTTTTTTTGTTTTTGTTTTTGTTTTTTTTTTTTGGCAAATAGACAAAGAATAATATATATCTGTCCTAGCAGAGAAATATTAAATTTTGTGCTTGCAGTGCGCTTGCCTAGGGCTTTTTATAATCAGTGAGGAGAAGCAGCCATCTTTAGAGTGCAATTCACTTCAGTCTGATACAAGCAGCTCTGTTAAGCAGGCTGAGTACTTACATATCACTGCAAACTGTGAAAAAAATAGATTACTGTAACTAATATTGACAGGTCATGTAAAAGTAGAATTGAATTCCACCACAGTGCTAACTCAGACCACTTCTAGAGCTTTCTTCTCTGCCCATTAAATTTCTCAGAATATGGTAACTTCAGAATTAAAGCTCTCAATTCCTTGTATTAAAATGTTTACTTTGTTGACAGTGCCTCTTGATTTTATCATCAATGAGTATCATCTTGACAGTTATCAATAATTTTTTTTTTAAAAGCATTAATCACACGAAATCTTTCAAAAGTTTTTTTCCTAATGTTATTTTGCCTGTGTTTTTCTTCCACTTCCCTTTGGCCCATAATTTACCCCACTTTACAGCTGTTGTAAAGTTATATAGCCTTCCTGTTATAACAAGTAGTTATGTAGTAATATAACACATACTTTGCTTCTAGATATACGTATACACATACATATATTAGATGTGCTGCTGAAAAATATTGCTTACCATCTCATTCCATAGAGGTATCCTGCTAATCCCAGATGGTCAACATTTGATAATGAGATACTGATCTTTTTCCTGATTTCTATCCCCATATTTCCAAGGATTCTGCCCTGCTGAACCATGTGCTAAAATTTTGTATGGTTTTGAAAATTTTTGGGATCACCATGTAACTGGAATGTTCCTCTTAGTTTCGTAGAGTAGTGTTGCTATTTGTCCACAGACAAAAGTAAGATAGAGAGTAGCAGTGTAGCTTACAAGGCTGTTGACAAGATATAGTTGATTGACTTGACTCAGCAGCTAAGCACCACCCACAAGAGAGAAGAGGAAGAGCAAAAGTGAGAAAACTCATACATGAAGAGAGGCTAATAAGCAAAGAAAAGAGGAAGAACAGAAAATCCAAGTGATGCAAAGGCTATCGTTGTCTATCTGTCCCTTAAGTAGACTTGTCCCCAGCTAGCATACCTCAGTATCTCAAAACATCGCTCTCGTCAGTTTTTATTCCTGAGCATGACAACCTGTAACATGAAATGTCCTTTTGGCTGTGTCCCTTCACAACTTCTTCCACATTCCTAGTCTATGCTCTGAGAGGGCAGACTGGGACAAGGTAGAAAGTCTTGATGCTCTACAAGTACTTCTCAGTTATAACACTGGTATGCTATCACTGCTGTTTTAGTCACAAATCCAAAACGCATCACCATATAGACTGCTGGGAAGAAGACTCCAGCCCAATCAGAGCCAGTACAATCTACACCCCTTATTCCATATCACCTGCATTGAATCCGACAGTATGCAGTGAATCCTTGTTAACAACCACTTTCTTTCCTGTCTTCCTTTGATATATATGCAAATATTGCTCTGTTTAAGGGCCACGACTGTAAGATTTTCTTAATATGTGCATTGACTTTATTCAGTCCAAGACTTGGGCATATCTTTTGATGATATTTGTTGCCAAATAGTTTTTTCAACTCACTTGATAGAGAAAACTCACAAGCTGACTGTAACCTAGAATATGCATTCTCCAGAATCCCACAATGCCTAGAAAAGTCGAGGTTTCTTTTTTGTTACTTAGTTAATTGGTTATTATGCTATTGATCATATCTATTGAGATGTACAAATGCTAATTTTGCTATATTTTTTTTCCCCCAAACTCTTTGTTATGTAGATCCTTTGACCTTACTTTGTTTTACACCAAAACCAGCTTTCAGGAAAATCTGGATTACTCTTCTCCCCTTTTTCAAAAACTTCATCTGCTGTGTTGCCTCAGACAACGTGTCATTAAGAATGAAGGAGAAATATTGGTCCCCAGCTGAGCTGCAAACACAGCTAACTTGGACAAAGCTTTGGCATAAAAGTATCACAGCCTCACAGGCCTTCTCAAAGTCTAGAAAGATAAACTGCAAAAGTCAAACTGGTTACTGAGAAAACACAAGGAAATTGTCCAGAGCTGTCTCAAGACTAAACAGACGTAAATAAAGTATACAAGAGGGAAAGGGAGTGAAGGATCAGTACCAACACAGACTATACAGCGGCTGGTGTGATGACAAATATTTTTTCTCTCCCCAAAGTTCACCTTTCTTTTTTTTTTTTTGCATTGCTGCTAACAATAATATCTCAGATCACATTAGAACCTCTTTCCTCACCCCATGCACAGATGTATGTTTAAGGTCCTTTTAATCAACTTTCAACATCCTTATTTGTTTCTGGATCCTGGCAACAGGGAAAGTTTTGTACACTCCTAAGTACTCTTCTAGAACAACTTTTTTTTTACCAGCTGTTCACTCAAATGTAATTTTCCCTTGAGCAATTTTTCTGTGCTTGTTTGTGGATTTCTCTTAGTTTCTCTAAAAAGTGTAATAAAATGAAATGAAATGCATTTATTTGATGTTTTATTGCTAATCTAGTTATACCATAAGAGAAGAAAATTTTACATGAGATATTTTAGCCAAATTTCAGTTCCGTGTGTGCCTGACCAATTTTCTAGGAACTTGTAAACCTCCACAGTTTTTCAAATATATGGCACTTCAGAATGTATTAAAATATATTCCAAAGCAGTTCTCAGATTACTGCATGAATTCTCACCAATGAATTATGGGTGAATTTTTTCTGGAACTGTTGACTTAAATACATATCTAAAGTCTAAATGTTCAACTCTTTCACTAGCACCATGCTCACAGTGCATTCCTTTTTCCATATCAAAAATAATTTCATAAGAGAATTGACTGTCATTTACTTTTGCAGATACTCAAGCAAAAAATATGTTGAATATTCCAAACTGTCTGCAGTTTGCCTTCCCTTCTTTTTCCTAAATCCCTCTCCACTGTTTTCTTCTTCTGACATTTTTCCTTGATATCTACGATTGAAATATATTGTAATCTACCCAAATTTATTCTCCCATCTTTATGTTGTTCCTTTACAGTTGTTCTCAGACACAAATCATTTTTTTTTCCCAAATCTCAAACAATTCATTTGAAATTCCTGGATATTTTAAGCTTTTGTGATGCTGGTACCATAGTTTACCTCTGTGCTCACTGTCTTTGAACTCTTTACATTAGGATAGTTTACAACTATGTACTTAGAATAGATCTTTTCAAGAACTACTAATTCACCAGAACTTCTTTATCCCGTACATTATCTTCTCAAGATGTCTCGGTCTCAGTTCTTTGAGTTGTGCCAAGCGTATCTTCCCAATTTTTTCTTTCTGTGAGTTAGCAAAGGCTATCATTTCATGATTGCTTTCACCTCCAAATTATTTTCCACCTTTGGGTTTTCAATTTCTTACCACCAGGCTTGAAATACTGCTTTCTTAGCAAAAACAAAGTCCTATCTTCAGAAACTAAAACTTTGTCCCAACACTAGTAATCTCAGCACTTGTGCTGTCTGTATCCTGATACAATGGATCCATATAATCAAAAGTTATATGGATAGCAAAAATCTACCTTACTAACTGGCCTTTTAGTGTTTCAGAATGTAGCTCAAGGACTCCTTCATGCCTTCTCTTTCAGTCTTCTACTTCACTTTAGATCCTGAGCATGAAACAGTGTGTTTTTCCCCTTTTGATCTTCACCCACAGACAGTGTGTGCAATCCTCTTTCCTATCTTTTCTTCTATATTTGATGCTATTCTGTTGTATAACAAACACTGTGCTATGTTTCTTTTATTGAAAGCAGGAAAATCAAGCAATAGATTGTATTCATTTTTTATTGTCTTGAAAATTCTACCATTCTCAGAATTCTTCAAAGTTTTGTGTGATATACACGGAATGCTTTATCCTATTTTCCCCCAAATAAAAGAAGATGAGAAAACAATCACATGCTTCTTGACAGGCGAGAGAAGCTATTGTTCTCATGTATTTCAAATTCTGAAAAGATAGAATCAATAGAAAGATTAAGGCTGAAATGTGCTTCTGGGGCTCATACAGTCCAAGCATTTTTTCAAAGCAAAACCAAGTTCAAAGTGAGGTCAGGATGCTTAGGACCTTGTTTCAAGTTCTTAAAACATCCAAACATGGAGATGAATATTCTTAATTCTGTCCAGCAAAATTATCTTATATAAATTTCCACATCATGACACAATTGCTCCTGCACACATGTTCTATATACATTAGGGGTTTGATTTCCCAAAGAAGCCAGCATTGACTCTGAGAACACCTGAAATATTTGGCTATATAGTTGCCTATGTCCGGTTCCAACTACATAGTCTTGTTATGAGGAAGGGCACAGGGAGAAAGTCATGAGGAGAGAGGCAAATAGCCTTGGTTTATGATGAACACTTATCTTATCAACCTACTGTTAATAAAGTCACTAAGACCATCAAGAGCAAGATTTAATTTTAACTTGTTTTACTGGTCCACTTTAGCAATGGCTAAAGGTGATAGTTTGGAAAAATATTAATCAGAGTTAGTTATTTAAAGTCAGACCTATCTTTTCAGCAGTTTCTTCAGGAAAGTTCAGCACCAGCCATCAGCCATGAAGATTCTTAAATACCTCCTGGTCTACCGAAGGTTTCTGCTCATTGTCCTCACCCCACTGCTTTTACTTCCTCTCCCACTTATCATCAAAACCAAAGTAAGTGACCTGCTGTGAGAGGTAATTATTTTGCACTGCTATGTAAACCTGAGATTCTCAGATCTTTTCAGAATTATTTCATTGTGTTTGCGTTGTGGACTTCTTGTTTTGTTTTGTTTTGTTTGTTTGTTTCTTTGGTCAGCTCAGAGTGTTTTCATGGAAATACACAGAAGGCAACAGGTTTATTCTAAGACTCCATACTGGTTGTATGAAGTTCTGAATTTTTTTTCTTGTTTAGGAAATGCTTTTCTTATTTAACATCACCTAGACTCCCTTGACAGTCCTGTCCTCACCCTTACGTTTTGGCCACTTTTAAACAGCTCTGTACGTTTGACAGTGGAGTTGAATTGACAGATGCAATTACCTTTTCATTTGATTATGTATTTTGTTAAGTTCATCATCAAGTTTTATGATAGCAAATGACTGGAATGAATGACCTGAGAGATTTTCTCTGATTTTCATATTAGATGCTATCCTCACATCATAGATACTGATGACAAAATCTCATTGATTACAGTGGAGCCAAAATTTGACTTATTATTGACTGCAAATACTCCAAGAGGTTTAAATGTGGTGTTCTGTATGCAACTTTAATTGTCAGAGAAGACTCCAGAGTTACCTACATGGTTAAATAGGCTTGAAGGAAAAGAAGGAAAAAGCAGCTGTCTTTCTGCTCTTTCGTAAGAGGTGGAATTTAAGTAATTTTACCGTTGCTGAAGACATTCTTTAAAACTAATTACATACAGTTTCATACCTTAGCAAGATTACCAATAGCAAGAATGTACCCTGAATCCAACTCCCTTAAGTCACACCCGTTACACGTCTAGGTCACCTTTCAGCTGACATAGCCAGACTTAGTGCAGTTGTGATTTTTTTCCTGTGTGAACTTGCTCTTATCAGTGCTTTTTGTATTCTAGGAAGCAGAATGTGCATACACACTGTTTGTAGTTGCCATCTTTTGGCTCACAGAAGCTTTGCCTCTGGCTGTTTCAGCTTTGCTCCCTGCCTTTATGTTCCCATTGTTTGGTATAATGGGATCCAAGGAGGTAACCTTTTTTTTTTTTCCCCTGTAATACTAAATATTTCAATGTCAAAATGTCTGGAGAAAGAATCTGAAGGGTTCATCCATGGATTTGATAAGTGCCAGTCTCAATATGCCTACCTCAAGCTCACATACTTTGTCCTCAGGACTTGTTCATCTTTGGTTTTAATATTTTTTTCTAGATTGTTATTCAGTACTTAGATGCCAGTCAGTAAGAAAATGCTAGATAGAAGTAAAAAATATCTTTAATGCTACAGAAGTGATAGGATACAATAAAGACTCCAAGTTCAAAATGCTGAGTATCCATCTTCATGTCAAAGAGATGACACCACAGATGATCTTATTGTAAATTTCTACGTTTAAAACTGTTCTTTTATCTGTTGGATTGGCAGCACTTCATTGGCTGGATTGCATGTTAGATGTGGCTGACAATCTTAGGATGTTTAGCACAAGTCTTGCTTTTCATTAGGCTTGAACACTATGCAACTTAACACACCATTATTTAGATTAAATGAAATTAAGAGATTTAATGAAATCTAACCATCTAAGTTTAACCACTAATCCTTTTTCCCACATGCATTTCAATGTCAGTCTGTATTGAAATGGTAATAACAAATACTAAGAAGGTGATGATGGTGATGATGACTAGAAGTTCATCATTTAATTTACAAAGAATTTTTTTTTAAAATTTTATTTCAGGTGGCATCTGCTTATTTTAAAGACTTTCATCTATTGCTGATGGGAGTAATTTGTTTGGCAACATCAATAGAGAAATGGAATTTCCACAAAAGAGTGGCTTTAAAAATGGTGATGTTGGTGGGTGTGAACCCTGCATGGTACGTGCTAAGCAGTGTCCTGGAGGACAATCCTTGTTGAAAGCTATGAATTCCAGAAATAATTGCATATTGTTCATTCTACAGTAGTAATCCAGCCTCTCCTTTCTACTGAAACAATGTAGATATTTGAAATGATATGATTAATTTGTAGGTGACATTTTTATTATTTCACTGAAATACTAATTGCAACATGAAAGTTCCCTATAGTGATTTTGTTTGTTATAAGCATCTTTCTGAACAAAAATCTGATGAGTCTGTGAATAATGTAAGGGTTCTGTGTCTTAATGATGGTTTGTGCATACCTGATGCCTACAACCAAATATCTGTGCTCTGATTATTATTCATCTATATTTAAGAACTGTTTGCAAAATTCTGGAAGCTTCCCAAATACACAAAAATCATTCAAGAAATGAAAAAAAAATAATCATGGAAGTCAAGGTGGCAAATGAAAAATACACCCAATGCAATGTCTCTATGGTTTTTTGTTCTTGCTTTTGTTTTGTTTTGTTTTTGTCTACTTGTGAAGGCAATATCAAAGGAACAGAACTTCCTCTGCTGGGTGAGGTGATGAGGGAAATGAAATTACACACTCTACTGACTTGCTGTCAGCATATATGTATGTTAAAAACTTTTCTTGCTTTACAAGCACCCAGGAAAGTGTTGGGCACCCTGACTCATCTGGCAGCACATCAGTGAGGCTTTGGAGAAGATCTGTAGAGCAAAGATGGCTTTCCAGAGCAAACAATGCTTATGATCCTTGTCAGGAAACAGAAAGTAATGGGAAGTGAAAAGTTAGAAAAGTAGAAAGCTCGGTCTAAGACATGAAGTGCCTCTTGGGTGATGTAATAACTCTTCTTAGATATACTGGAGTATTTCTATTCCATTGTGACTTAGTCTCTCCTAATTTTAACTATCACATGTATTTTGATTTTTCCCACGTTTTTGACAGCTACTAGCTTTGTATTTTGTTTCGTTGTTTTTTCTCCCAATAATTTTTACATTCTTATTCAATTGTATGACAATAGTTCTGTTCTTGAGCTATTCCGGATTAATTACTTTACACTCTTTTTGATCAATTCTAAATTCCCATCTTTCGGTTCAAATCTTGAAAAGGGGAACACAAGTAGATGGTGTGCTGAGCACTGCTAATGATCTTGATGTGGACCTGAAATCTGCATCCAGCTGCTGAGGAAACCTGCAGCAGTTCCATTTTGTAGCTCTGAGAAAGCAGCATCCTTCCTATCTCAGTTTTCCTAATTATGATAAAGATCATGATGAGGCAATTGCTAAAGGAGAGGATCTTCCTGTCTCTTGGCATCTGTTGCTTGTTAGCAGTGTGCCCGTGCAAAGTGCTGCATGCTGTTCTTTTTGCACTGCCACAAGAAAGAGCCCCCACCCAGCCTGTGCTCACTGGTGCATCCAGCCCAGGATGGAGATGTCATTGCAGGAGGCTTCTATAGCAGAGGATATGGAGGATGCTTGGAGGTATTGGGTGTAGGGCAGCAGGAGTCCCTGAAGGCTTCTCATCATGTGAGCTATACTATCTGGTCAGCAGATTAACAGGTAATACTCTTCTGCAACCCTATGGGGATTAGCACTAGAACACTGGTTGTGCATTGTACAGCAGAGTTGAGCATCAGTGAAGTTATTATCTAAGGTTTTGTGCAGAATATCTTTTATAAACTCTCAGGAAGACTAATCTGGAAAAAATGTGGGTTAACAGGTTAAGATATATTTTGTTATTTTTAAATCTTTTTCAGTGTGCACCACACTGTTATACAAAATGGTTGCTTGACCATCAATCCATCAGATATTGGAAATTTATGATATTTTGAAAATGTCTTCAAAACCAGATGTCAGTTAATGCTTTGGTTGCTTTTGTTTTAAAATGTTTTTCAAGTTGTTCTAAAATCATATTCATACCCACTATACTTATCCTGACCTAACTAATGTGAGGACCTAACTGAAAGCTGAATAAAGTTAGCAGGATTCACATTATCACTGACAGTCTGTTAATTAGGTCCACCAGCTGCAGATCTGAAGCTAGTTTCATCATTAAGCAACTAAAAGTGCACAGAGAAAAGACAGGGTGTAAAGGTATTGAACTTTTTGTACCCCTAATGAGGAACAAACAAGTTTAATAGCTGAAATGGAGAGATATGAGAGGCATTTTGAAAACTGTTTTTATGTAATGATGCATTGCTTACATTATTTTTGTATGAAATCCTGTACAGACAGCCTGTGGGAAGGTTTTTGATCTAGCAAGGAGCTTTGCAAATTGCACAGACTTCTCAGCAACTGCTGTGACACCACAGTCCCTCACTACTGGTTGCTGTCTTACTGTGGTGATTCGTGGCAGGATTCTAATGACACTGCCAACACTTTGGGATGAAAAGTCAGGAGAAGTACTCTCATTTACAACTCCAAGAGATGCATTACAAATGACAGCATGGTCTGTATTTTAAACTTAACCAAACTTCACCAGATATGACATGGAATATTTGTTTTCATTTTTGTTTTTTGTATAAAGCTAGAGCCACTCTAGTAAAATGCAGTTCTTATTTTGAAGTGTATTTAGCACAAGCTGAGCCAAGACAACTGAGACTTAAAATGACCTTTGCTTCCTTCTTTAATATGACATTTATTGAAGCACAAATGATCCCTATAGCTGTCTTGGGACTAAGTGCCACCTACTAAATTGCTAATACTTCTCCCTACAACAACTGTACTGGTATCCAGAGGGCTGACCCTAAGGGATAAGCCCAGAGTTTTAAGCCAGCCTGTACAATACAGCACTAATAGCACTAATTTAGCCATTTTAACTTTCATTTGAGCTTGTGATACGCATGATGATCTTTCTTCAGAGATGATTTGTAGAGTATCATTCTGTGAATAAACATCATTGCTTCCATTTCCTTTTTTAAATGTGTTTGACTCGTATTACTAAATATGTTTCAGAGAAAAAAATGTATTTGATCAAAATCATTCTAATTCATCAGTTTCCACAGAGGTCAATTACAAGATGCTTAATGCTTCCTAAACTCAAGCTTTCTGTTGAAAAAGATTTCTGTTTACACTAAACAGAGCGGCGATAGGAGATGTTGCTGTAACGGTAACAGACTCTTCTCTCCTCTTCCAGGCTTACTCTGGGCTTCATGGTTAGCTGTGGTTTCTTGTCAATGTGGCTCAGCAACACTTCGGCTGCTGCCATGGTGATGCCAATTGTGGAGGCTGTAGCTCAGCAGATCACCCGAGCTGAAGCAGAAGCTGACATGCTGGAGATGTCCTGCTCCAATGGCTCCACTAACCTGGCACTGGAGCTAGACGGTAGACATGCAGGGCAGGTTTTGTTTGCCCACTCTCACTCTGCAGCATGCTAGAACACCTTTTAGCATGAGGTTGAATGGCTAGGGAAGGAATAGCATCATTATGTGTTTGGTTGAGAGACATCTCTTTGATTGCTGTGTAGGAGCCCTCTCCCGTTCACCAAGCTGAATTCAGACGGACCGAGTGCAGAATACAGCAGGAGAGGAGGAGACAAGAGCGTGGTTTTCCCAGACTAGTAAAACTAAGTCTGGTAAAAACTATGACTACAGAATATGAATACACGGAGGTTCAATGTTTGCAAGAGAAAATGGCTCTTTCAACTTGAGGATAATGTCAGATATAAATAAATCTAAACTAAACAGATGAATTAAAATTTAGGAGAAGATTTCTCATCATTAGAAGATTGAGATTTTAGGGTAACAGGAGTCATGTAGAAACTTGAAATTTATTCATGTGATGATAAAAAGTTGCATGGAGTGAGACAAGCTGATGGAGATGTTCCAGTTTTGTATCCTTAAGCACTTATTTCTTTTTCCTGTCAATGTCTTACAGAAAATATAGGACAAAGTGAAAACAGTGACTGGAAAGAGAAAAGAAAACAAGTGAATGGGTAGGTTATTCATTTCCTAAATTCTCTTTTAAGAATTCTTCTAAGTACATCGATCAGACTGAAAGTAATGTCTCCTACTTATTTCCGTGGAAAGTACAACAGATACAAAAAAGCACAGCAACACTGTTTGATAGAGCAAATTCTCAGCTACTAAACGTTGTTTTTCAATGTAGTCACCATTATTTGAATTTTCACCACTGATGAACAAGAGCCTGTATGCCAACATCCACTTCTGATGTTGTGAGCTGACATAATAAAATAGGTAGCATTACTTTCAAAGCATCATAGAATATCTGTTTATTACAATTAATACCTTTGCTTTTCCAGATATGACAACGATATGGGGAGCACTGTGTGCACAATTGAAAAGGAAAACGAAAAAGAAAAGGAACAGGTACTTAAGTTGTCTTTATTTTTATGCTGCTAATGTGTACAAGTTGGTTTTAACCCAAATCTCATTCCACCTAACATAGCACTGCTATCGATTAAGTTAATTTTATGTGAGCAGTATATATGTGTGTAGATACACATATACATTGCTTATTTATTTATTTATTTCATTAGTGATTTTGTGCTCCAGATGTATTTTGCCTGATTAAACCAATCAGTAAACAGACTCTATATATCACTTGCTATATATAAAAGAAGTATAAAGTACATATAAAAGAAGTTCCTGCATAAAAGAGTGAGGCAGATCAGGCAAAAGACTTCAGTATTTGACTCTCCTTTCTATTTCTTTGCATGAATAACTGTAGTAGAGTACTGTAGTAATAGCAAACCAAACCACATAGCTTATGGCTATATTACCAGGAAATAGACTGTTCTGGGACATCTTTGAGTCCTATTTTTGTGCTTGATTATTATTATTATATTCTTACTAAGCAGAACCTACCACCTGCTGAAACAGGGAGAAAAAGCAGAGAGGACAAACACAGTGGAATTTTCAAAGTGATGTGCTTATGTATTGCTTATTCTGCTACCATTGGAGGGTTGACAACAATCACAGGAACATCGACTAATTTGATTTTTGCTGAGCACTTCAATACGTAAGAGACTGTATTAAATTATTTGTATTCTTCTTAATCCAGAATTTTAACTATTCTTTCCTGAGCTCTCACATGGCTCCCCTACAATTCATTAGAAATTTTACCCTTTGATTTCATAGTACTTTATCCTATTACTTTCTTTTCATTACTTTTCTTACAGAGATAGTTGTATTTAACTTACACTGGGAAAGCCTGTAAGTGATCACCCAATACAGGCACAAAAAAGATAGCCATTCTTTGGTTGAGTGGTGCTCTGCTCTTTGAATAGCTGCATGCAAAAAAGATGAAGGCATTAGCTTAACATGAGTATGACAGACAATATCTAAGAATTATTATTCATTTATATTTATTCATTTATATTATTCATTTCTAAGTAGAGCAGGAGCTAAGTTCAGGTCCACTTAGCAAAACGTATTAGGAGACTTTCAGAAGGCCATGCTCAGTGCATTGCTGAAATGAGGAATTTAGGTCTGTCAATCTAAGAAAAAGCAAATGATTTCAAGTCAATCTGAAACTTGAGATTCAGTTGGATACCTTGGTTTTAGATGCATTTGTTTTTAAAACATTGAAATTACAATTGCCAGATGTTTTGAAAAAACAATAGATCTCATTTAACAGCTTTTTAAAAATTATTATTATTCCACTACTTACTGTCAGAAGCATTACAACTCTAACATAGGGAAAAAAAAAAAAAGGAGGAAACAACAATATTGTTATTAACCTCTGCCCAATTTCTGTATTAAGGACAGCAAAACATTGAAAGACAAGTCACTGACAGGTTTTCTTCTTCCAATATGTGAATTGATTAAATTTGGCTTCAGCAAACTTCTAAAGAGAACTGAAGTATGGTCTGTAAATCTGTCTGTGCTATGAGAAGGTCTGGTGAAGACAGCAAGAAGAGAAACAATATGGAAATTGTCTGTTTAAGGGTGAGGGGGGCAAAGAAACAGGGCGGACTGTGGCATTATAAGTCTTCAGACTTAAACTTTTAAACATACAATCATTTCTGGTTCAAGCTGGCTTCATACTCACCAGCCCAGCAGAATCCAGAATAGATTACTAGGGTTAAGAACTGCTCTTGCTCATTTGCCCAGAGCCATAGGGAACTTGACACAAACTGGCTCACAGCTGTTATTTTTCCAGTTTGTCTTAACTGTTAACAACCTCTCCAAGAAAAAATAAGCAGATTGTTGTTCCCTGCCTGGGTCTTCATCCTCTTCTAGGAATGTAGGGTGACATGGAGCACTGTGTGTAATCCAGTGTCACACCCCCCCAGGTTTTTGTTTAATCTTTACACAACCAGTGAGCCTTATCCTTAACTTAAGCTGTATCTACCATCTCACTGTGCAAATATTTTTTCTATTTAACTGTCTTGCACCGCTCTCCTACGAGGTCTCAATTGTATTTATGTCCTGAATGAAGTGGGAATTGACCCATTAATGTGACTTGGACACATTTGCAGTCCATTTTTACCCATCATAGACAATAATTCATAAGATCATAAGGAGCATCATAAGAAAGACAATTCAGCAAGAGAGCTGTACACACCAAGGATGCTCTCACATTTTCTAGTCAGTGACAAAACACCAGGAAATTCTATATTCTCCCTATATACCTGATTTTAGTATGAAGTAGGCTATAATCAGTGTTCACTGTTCTCCCTCCTCCCTCATTTTTCATTAATCACATGAAAAGATGAAGAGGAAGCTAGTATATCTGTGTAAAGCAGGAGCCCATTCTGAGAATTCTCAGCCTGATGTTACTTAGGACATGCTATTAAGCTATGGAGACATTTCTGCAGAAGCACACAGTGGCAGTGTTGATGCAGTGCTAAACATCTCTGCCAGTGAGACCAAATCCATAAGGCAGGCATGTCCAAACCGCAGACCATGGGCCGCATGCAGCCTGGCAAGGCTCACACTGCAGCCTACCCTCTGCTGCTGCTTCATCATGGCAGCAGCTCAGCACCAACCAAACATCGGCTTGCTGTCAGCTCCATCTGGGCCAAAACCAGGGCACAGAGTGCCGTGCGGTGGTAACTCAACTGGTGGCAAACAAGTTTATGGATTTTGATACACTGAGTATACGCAGTCCTGTGAACAGTGAAAAATATGCAGCCATCCTTTAGGTTTTGATAAAGGAATTGGAGAATAGGTTTCAAGCTTGAAAAAAATAATCAATGTTTTGGTTTATTTGTGACTCCATTTTCAGTCGACATAAATACATTACTTGCAATTTTCAAATGAAATGTATAGAGTTGCAGTCCAAAATCTGGCTGTATCACTTTACCAGATTTTCACGATCTCTCTCTTACCAGAGAGGAGTGCCCCTTGCTTCACAGTCACCCCTCATTCATGTCATGGCTTTCGGCTGGATGTACTTTTTCAATGAGTTTTTTCCAGAATGAAGTATAGGAAGAGTAAAATTTCATCTAAAATCTTTGATGAACAATTTGAGAGCTCAGTGAGAATGGCAATCACTGCCATCAAACCAGCCCAGTGCAGTAGTTTCACAAAAACAAGGTTACATATCTCACTGGTTTTATGGTTTTGTTGCTCTCTTTTTTATATGTTTTAACAACAAACATTAAAAATTAAAATATGATTTCTTTCTTACGTACATTTAATATAGTGTATATTTTATGAAGGCTTCTCCAAAAGTAATGCCTCCTGCTGTATGATGTCAGCCCAGGATATCTGAGGTGGATGTTGGCACAGCAGTGGAGGTTGAACCTTCCCACCGATACCCCATTACATGTTGTTGCCGTGTGAGAGATGGCAGCAGAGGGGCAGTCTGACAAAATGGTGTCTAACGTGGAAGTGCGTATGAAACAAAGGTGTGTCACTAAATTCCTCCATGAGGAAAAAATGGTGCCCACTGATATTCATTGATGCTTGCTGAATGTTGATGGAAACTAAATAGTGGATGTGAACACAGTGAGGCGGTGGGTGGTGCATTTCAGTAGTGGTGACAGCAACAGTGGGTTGCCTTCTCTGGTTCAGAATTTTGTGAGTGCAGCATGCAGACTCTTGTTCATCACTAGTGAAAATGCACAACTGATGGTGATGACTATGCTGAAAAAGAGCATTCTGTGGCTGAGAAATTGCTCTATTAGATAGTGTTATTGTTCTCTTTGTATCTGTTGTAGTCTCCATGGAAATAAATAGGAAGCAGTACATTCAGAGCAGCTTTTGTAGATGCAGCCCTAGATAATTCCTCTTCACAGTGTGGCCCATACAAGCCAAAAGGTTGGACACTCATGCCATAAGGGCTCCCTTTCAAGAAAGAATTGTTACTGATGCTCATGGGGTCACTCTATTCATTCTTTAATTGCATGCATAGAGACACACAATATTGACTGTGATACTGAGAAAATGTCCATTAAACAGCTAAGCATTAATCTGCTCATCACTTCCATGAGACACCCAGAAGCTTCCATTTGCCGAGAGAATGGGATAGGTTGGACCTCATTGTTTTCTGAACAGATCTTTTGTCCCTTTTTCTGACTCCATATTTTAATGCTGTTTATTATTTTATCCTTTTTCCTAGAGGTGTTTTTCCTGTGAAGTCGTTCAGGTTGCTGCAGTCTGTCAGATAGCTCATAGCTGCAGTTTTATCTATCTTATATTGCTGTACAGACTTCCTCACAGTTCTTTTACACGACCAAGCAGTTTTTCCTGAGCTACAAGTGAAGGTGTGGAGCTGGGCCATATCTGAGTGGTGCCAGGGATCCTAGAAGCAGAGGCAGAGGAAGACTGAGAGAATGTTTCAGAGGGAAATAGTCACCAGAAAATATAGCATCAAGGAGAAAACTACATTCTCCTGTGCATGAAGAAGAGCAAATGCTACAATGAAATGAGTCCAGTGTGTCTTCTCCATCCTTGCCTCAAGCAAGACCTGTAATTTAACTGTAACAGATAATCCAGCCAGTGCTATGTAATATATACTTTCTTAACCAATCTACCCCAGGAATGTTTGCTATCAAAATGAAGATTAAATAACTTAATCAAAATTACTATAAATGCTTAAACATATTCAGTTATTGTGAAATCTGACTACTGTAAATTAACATTTTATAAAGAAATTAACTTGTTAGGATGAAATTTTCAAGAGCTTGTTGTTCTGTAAGTTAATATCACACATAATTGAGGACATTAGATCATGAAATTTAGCAAGTGATTAAATGCCAGGACACTGCAGTGCTGACGTCAATATTTTCCTATCTTGGAATCTGTACATTCAGGAATAGATGTGGCTAATTATGTAATAAAAGCTAAATCGCCATGTAATCAATGAATTGTATGTGATAGCCTAATGACTTTTCAAGTTTCACTGTCTCAGCGCTATGCACAGTTGGAATTTAGAACATCCATCTCAAGAAGTGCATAGGACTTTCACTTCTGTCTCAACTACCACTTTATTAATTGCAAAGTACATGAACATCATAAAAATACAGATAAGTCTTAAGAAATTGTGCAACACATGAGGTAACGTTTGTAATAAGTCTGTATCACCTCAGTGACTGCTGTGGCCATCACAATTCCTTTTCTTCTGGCAAGGCGTGAAATACAAAAGATGGGATAATAGTTGGAAATAATCATTGCAGCCTCCTTCTGGACACTGTTTTTCCCTTTCATCCAATTTTTGCACCAAGGAAGAAGGTTAGAATTTTCTTACTTTTAGCAGAAAACTCTCAGCAGAGCTGGAGGGGCTCAAAGATGGAGAAAATTCTGTTCAAAGAGTAAATTGGCCAACTAAATCACAGTTCATTTAACTGCCCTTTTTGACTATCTGGCATCTATCTCTTTAAAGAGTAAATGTATTTATTTCAGAAAACTTTCTTTTTAAATACACATGCAGGAAGATCTCTGGTTGTTAGATAAACATCTGTAAACAGTAGATGATGACAGCCTCATAGAGACAGTGCAAATGGAGAAACAATCCACTGACAAATCAACATTCTCCACCTCTCCTGGAAAGTAGTAGAAATAAATTTGTTCTAATGAGATTTTAATCCCCTTTGGAACCTTTAATAATAAATACCTCAATGTTGTCTCTACTGCTCTCTTCTAAGTTCATCAAAGCCTGTTAATTCAAATATATTTGCTTGTGCTAAAAGTCTCCTTTCAGAGACCAAATTTTCTTCAAGTTCTGTTTCTTTGCAGTCTCAAAGGCCCTTAATACTGTGAGTGGCTCTTCCTTGCCTCCTCAACTCAGGTGAGACACATCTAGATCAGAGGAAGATGCACAGACCTTTTGCTGATCAGATGCTTAAATAACTGTGGCACAGCTGCAGGACCAGGTCCTGTAGTAGTTATGATGATCAGGAAAAGAATGGGAGGGTGAAGGAAGACGACACCAGAGGCCACCTCATGCTAAAGGCAGCTGCCAACCAAAAGCACTCTCTTGCAGTAGGACTTTCTGGTACTTCTCACAGGTCTTTATTTCTTGCCAAATTGAACTAAATGTGGTTTGGGTTTTTCTTTTTCACTTTAATCCAGACGTTATCCAGGTTGCCAGTGCATCAATTTTGGATCTTGGTTTGTCTTTTCTATCCCCATCGCAGTTGTTATTCTGCTGCTGTGCTGGGTCTGGCTCCAGTGGCTTTTCCTTGGATTTGAGTAAGTAGATGTTGTAATCAATAAAGCTGAAAGTGTATGATATAAAATATCATGTACCAGGATCAAATATTGTATCTAAACTTAACTGGCTTATAGAAAGACAACTCAGCAACGGTGATTTTGCATTTCTGATTAATATAGCTGAGTCTCTGGCAGAAACAAGAATTCTCTAAATTAAAGATCCTTGACTACTCAGCCCACTATGAAAAGTCCATATTGCAAATCATATCTTTTCCCCTCAAGCATACACACATCATCATTAAGTAGTGCATGCATGCAAGCTTAAAGAATATGAAAATTACATGAATTTTAGCCGAAGACCTGAAAATGGGAAAGACATCCAGAACATTGCTCTTCACTGGCATCAGGGATTGACTTGAATACTTGAGTAATACCGGCTTTATAAGCTAAATGACTACAGTTCTGAATGTAAATTAAGGAAGTTTCCAAAATAGTGGTGGAATGCTTTTTCCTCCCATGGAATCTTGTGCTTTTAAGGTTTGGTGGAGGACTATTCCTTTCTGGCTGATTCTTCAAAGCCTTGTTCTCCATGATTTCATTCACACCCTGCAGAGTTAATGATAGGGACCTTATCTTCCACAGCTTCATGGCTACAAGAGATGACTGTATGGTTCAAGAGATGAAGACTGAGATTGCCTGCTCTTAAGCAGATGTAATATCATCTCAAGCTTACCACTCCATATCTGAACATTTATGTGTTCGTTTTGCTTGACAGATTTGATAGTGTTCTTGTTAACACTGTGAGAATGAAAACCTAGCTTGTAGCAACTATTCTGCTGATCAGTATGCAGGCTACTCACACATTACTAACTTTTTCATCAAAAAACAGAGTAAAGCAAAATCATGGATGAATTTCATTACATAGATACGTTGTGCATTTGGTTGATTCAATTAGTTCCCATGATTAAAGCTTCATCCTTCCTGTGTGCTATATCTGAAATGTCCTAGACACGTTACAGGAATAAACAAATGAGCTAGTCAATAGCAGGACACATTTAATTGCTGCCTATTTCAATTTCCCAGTGGACTTTGTCTATTAATTCCAGCATATTCAGTTTAGTATGTGATAATTAAATGGGAGAAACTGCATTGTAAAGTGAAAAACTTATTTTGTAAAGTGCTAGCTGAAAAGAGTGGACATTTTTTCTTCTGTATACACTGTTAATTCTTCCTTCAATATTGTTGATTAACATTCCAGTTTTAAAAATATGTTCAAGTGTGGCAAGAAAAGAACAGCCAGAGAAGAGGCTTCAGCAAAGGTGATTCAGGATGAATACAAGAAGCTTGGACCAATGAGGTTTGTCACACTTCGAATTAGCAAACAAGAACAAGTAAATCCAAATGTGAACTCAAGAAAATATATAACCCATTGTTTTTCTGCTATAGCTACCCAGAAATTGTTACATTTGTCCTATTCATCTTAATGACCTTGCTGTGGTTTACCAGAGATCCAGGCTTCTTTCCAGGCTGGTCTTCACTTTTCCCAAAGTAAGTAATCTTTTTAACACACTGACACAAGCAGCACTGTGTTTTAAATGCATACCTTATTTTCTTGACAATATATTAAAAATAATGCTTTTAATATTTTGGAAAGATTCCAATTTTTAAAAAACCTTAGTAGTATATATAAAATAGGTACAACTCCAGTGATTTCTTAGATGTATGCGTGCAACATCTGAAATGTCCCAAACACATTGCAAGATTAAACAAAATGTCTACTAAAAGTAATTATACCTACCTTTTAGACTTGATCTGGTGATGGAGAAGGCATAATGACTGATGTTACTGTTTCCTATTTCCTCATCAAATCTACAGTTACAAGAACATTACCTTTGGTTAGGATTTTTTGATCTACTGCTGTTACTGGCAGTCCAACTTCTGTGAGTACAGGCAAACATCCTCTATTTTGATAGCTCTCTAGCTATTAATATAAATTTCTGTTTGTTCATACATAACTTGTGAAAAGTCACAGTTAAATAATTGCCAAAAAAGCAGGAGCTATTTAGGAGCTATTACGTTTCTCTTTTTCCCTCTGCTGCAGCTTGTTTATGCTGTCCCTTTCTCAGGATCACTTAGACATTTTTTTTCCTCTAAGAAATTGCTTGGTCTTACATAAATCTGTAATGCTGTGATGACTGTAATAGTTCCTGATCTCTTGCTGTAATTACTGCAATTTTGGTTTTGTCCTTTTTTTACAAAGGTCTGAATTTTGCTCTAGAGTAGTGGAAAGTAGTTGGAGGCCTGGGAGGAGCAGGACTTTGTGCTGTTCAGGGCCTTACAGAGTCAGCATTTATTACTGAGTCAAAGGCCAGAATCAGACTTGGATGGTAATCTTCCATTTTGTGTTTCTTTGTCTCTACCACGAATGACATGTGCACATGTGTCCATCATTCCTTCTCTCTTCAAGTATTCTCCTATCATTCAGGATCTCTCTCTTATTACAAGGAATAATTATAGCCCTTTGAATATTTAAAATGAAGTGAAAAAATATCTTAGTGTAAAAATAGCATTAAGAAGTGCATAAAAACTAAGATTGTTTTAAAATGATTTACTTTTTAGTTACACCCAGATTTGCAAAGGAACAGGTTTTCCGTCATATCAGCGCCACGACAATAGAACTGATGATCAGTGTCCCAAATGAATCACAGTGTTCTTAAAGGATTTTTAGTGTTGACCTAATCAAGCAATCTGTCAGCTAGGCAGTCAGACCGGCTTTGCCTCCCTTTCTGCTTCACATTAACATTCAGTGCTCGTTGAGCACCATTTAGTGAAATACTCCTGATACTGAAAAACCGACCTTGTAAACAACCTCTCAGGTTTGGGCCTTATTACTCAAATGGATTATTCCAGTCCAGAGATCTACACTTTCCCTATTTTAAGTTGTCTGTTTACTTCTGTTCGCTGAAAGGGAAAAAGCTGAACATATGTATAATAAGTGTGGTTACTGCATGGGCATGTTACTTTGTGGGTGCCTCTAATGTTTTCCTTGAGAGAGAATGCAAGTACGTGCCAAGTCACATAAGGATGAATCATCTTATGATTTCTGTGAAGTAATCTGAGGAGAAACAAGATCTGTGTTAATCTCTAACAAAACATTTAAGAGGGAAAAAAAAAAGAATTATTTCTTACTATTCAGGCTTTTCCTATTTCTAGATAGGTTTAAATTACCAATCTTTTGCATTACTAGGCATCATATCTGGAATTTATGATTTTACTTTTCTGATCAACTGACAACTTCCCTGTTAGGATACAGAGAGCCAACAAAAGTATAGTTAGAGTGAGCCATCATGTTTCAACAAAGCAAAAAAGAGGCAAAAGACCTATATCAATGGATTAGGTCCTTGCAGAGTCAGCACTCATCTCTGTAATGCCCAAGGGGCTTCTACAGTGCAATAGCTGTGGCTTACATATCTCATGCATTTGTTCACTAATGCCTCAACACAAAAAACTTCTGGATTTTAGTATAGTGACAAGCATGTGCACAACTTCCTTAATTACATGCTAAAGAAAGCAATTGTAACAAAGTATTTTCTTCCTTTATGTTTATTACAGGATTTATTACAGGATTATACACAGGATTTTATTCCAGTCTAGAGCCTGTCTCAGGGAAATTCTGTCACCTGCAGAGATGAGCTTTGGCCTTATTATGAGATTGTTTATTAGACTGGAGGAACAAAGCCGAAATGTCAGAGCTAAAATACCCTCTAGGCCAATGGGACATAGGTAGTATCCACCACACTCCCAGGGTCTTGAACCAAAGAGTACTGTCACCTCACCTAATAGCATGTGTAATAGCATGCTGAAGATCAGAAGCAGCTATATTGTTCTGTGTGTCAAGCCTGGTAGAGATTTATTTTATTAGAAAATGAATTCCCAGAAAGCAACCAGGCTTGATTTCCAGGTGGAAAAATATAGGTTCCTCATATTGTGGAGTTTACTGCTTTCTTTGAGTTTGGTCTTGTGGATAATCATCTCTGTTGCCAAAATAAACAAGACAAATTTACACCTTGTTTTATGTCTCAATATAGCTTCCAGCCATCTGTTCTTGTCTTTCTCTGCTAGATTAAAAACTTCTGATAGGTACTTTAGGGATATACTTACCTGGTTTAATTATGTCACATTACAAGTTTTTTTTACAAACTACGTGGAATGCTCTAAGTTTTGCTTTAAGGAACAAATTCACTCCAATCCTATCACCCATGTTCTCAGCCCCTTCTGTTCATCCTCACAAGTCAGTGAATACCCCTTTGAAATACAGACAGATTTCTTTGAACCCAGCAGAAAGATTGATATTTAATAACGTTATTATCTCCATTTTTAAGGTCTAGCTTTTGAAACATAAGGCTTTTCTGATCCATGATTATGCTATATCAGTACTGAGTAGAGCTCATTTTTAAGAAGCATTGTTGGCCATACTATGTCAATGCTTTTCCAACTGATGTTACATTTATAAGTTAATTTTTCTCATGGAAATTTTGTAAGTCTATCAAAGACATTGCTGTGCCCAGAGCCCCAGTTACCTCCCTGTCTTCCTTTAGGAAGATAGCAGGATGATTTAATCAATGTTTAGAATATTACAGAGGGAAGTGCAGGGTAAAAATACCTGTTTTCTCTCCATCTGTTGACAGCCAAGGGTCACACATTACTTCTGCTACAGCAGTTTCCAACTGTGTCCTGGCATGATTCCAGGCTGTGGGATACTGGCTTCAATTAGATGAATTTCAAGTTGGCCCTTGGCTATCAATTTAAAAACCTCGTCAGAAATAAAAATTGCAACAGTGGGCTGCACCTGATGCACACAAGTTGGACTTCCTTCACTCTTCCTCACGTTAGTGCCTGCGGGTATATACAATTTTCTAGGGTTTATTCTTGTCTTCTCTGCTAAGACAAGGCCGCTATGTACTTTCGCCAATAGTCTTTTTCTCTACAATGATATCAGTTACAGTAACATTGAATTTTCACTAACCAGTCCACTTTTCACTCATAGGGCAATCAGATTTGTGGTTTTACAAGCAGGTAGATGTTGTATATGCAGTTGTTTTACATCTTGGAAAAAAATTGACTTTGAAAAATGTTTACCTCAAAATTCAATTACCACAGAAGAATTGCTGTCTGCTGTCATGTGTATCTCCATAAAAAGTAAGATTGAAGGTTAGGATATTGTGTTTGTGTCCCAAGCAGGCTTTCTCAGAACGGTGTGGCATGAGGAAAAATTAATTTTTGTGAACAAAATTGCACAAGGAGCAGGCAAAGTCCTGCTTGTGAGGAGAAATGATCCCATACATCAATATATGCTGGGGGATGCCCAGCTGGAAGGTGGTTCAGCAGAAAAGGGCCCGGGAGTCCTTGCGAAGGCCAGTAGTATCTTGGGCTGCATTGGGCAAGGTATTGTCAGAGACTGAGGGAGGTGATCCTTGTCCTCTATTGGTGAGGCCAACTCTGGAGCACTGGGTCCAGTTCTGGGCCTCTCAGTACAAGACAGAAGTTGAGCTACTAGACAGAGTCCAGCAAAGGGCACTAATACAGAGAGACTGAATCAGTTTTTCTTTGGTAAAGATCTGAGAAAGCTGTGAAGGCTCCGTGGGATCTTATCAATGCATAATATCTTCTGGGCAGCCTGGTATAGTGGTTGGTGATGCTGATCACTACAGAGGGGTTGAAATTAGATGATCTTTGAAGTCTTTTTCACCCAAGGCCATTCTATGATTCTATGATATGATCTGAAGTGCAAGTGCAAAGAGGATGGGGCCAGGCTTTTTCCAGTGATACTGACCAACAGGGCTAGAGACAGTAGGCACAAAGTGAAACACAGAAGTGTCTGGACATTAGAAAACATTGTAAACAGTGAGAATAAGTGACTAAGGCGTAGGTTGCCCAGAGTTGTTGTGAAGCCTACTACCTTCAAAATGTACCTGGACATGGATCTGGGTACCCAGCTCTGGGTGTCCCTGCTGGAGAAGGGGTTGTAGCAGATGGACCCAGAGGTTCTTTCCCTCAGCTGTTCTGTGATTTTATGAGTAACGGAACTATGCAGAGAGAATAAAGCTGCAGAGGAGAATGTAGCAGCATGATTTGTGTCTATGTCTAAATCTATTTTCTTTCATAAGTCCAACAAAGAATGCAGGATAGGATGCCAGAAGAAGAATTTCCTGCTTTTTAGCCCCCGTGCACCTGGACCTAGGCGAAAGGTATCATAACAGCAGAACCCTCTGCCTTAAGATACTATTACAAAATAATACATTGTTTTTCTTAAAAGCATCCTCAGTGCTAGCAGACAATAGAAAACAGGAGACAAAATATATTGGAGAGCCGCTTCACCTTTCATGGCAGTTACCGTTTGAGACAGTTTTATCTAAAGCCATACTGGCTGTGATCTCATATACTCACAGAATCATAGAATGGCTTGGGTTGGAAGGCATCTCAAAGACCATCCAGTTCCAACCCCCCTTCAGCACCTCTGGGAATGGGGCATCAACAGCTTCTCTGGGCAGCCTTTGCTGGTGCCTCACCACGCTGAATCAGTGTGCGATGCACATTAAGGTTCTGTGAATCTCCCCTAACACTGTTGAAGCAAAAGGAACTATTAGATTATACATTTGTAACCTGTAATAGGGGATGATCTTTTCTACTCAATGAAAAGCCTGAAATCTTCTGGGAAGCTATGCTTATACCTATTACAGCTGCATGTGCAGGAAGGTGTACGATATGAGACTAAGAGGACAAATGCACTGGTTCTGGAAAAGTAATAATTTACAGAAAGTGTATAAAAATATAGAACTTAAAAAGCGTTGGGTTTTCTTCAGCAAAGTTTGTATTTTATTGAATGACTATCTTGACTGAATAAGATGGGATTTGTTACCATCTATCAGTTTGTAACAGAATCAGATGGCGGTGCTAAAACAGCCCTAGATGGCAGCTCTTCACTTTGCCTGATCTTGTGGCTACTCTGTGCAAGTTTGAAGGAAATTGTACCAATGTAAGAACTGGTGCAATGAGTTTTCATCCACAGGAAATTATCACAGTAAATATGGAGTTTGTGTCTAAGACCCCAGAGGTGACAGACAAGGGAGGATGATGATACAGCTCTGCTGTCTTTTCTTAGCTACAGGAACATCATCCTCCGTGGGTAGGCACTGTGCTCCGGGCCTATTGGACTGGATCTACTACAGAAGCATATTAAAATTATTTAATTTACCGCTGAGCTATGAAAATGAGTTTGAACACCAGCTATTTCCAAACACTTCCCTCCTTCAGCTTATTTCTGTATGACAAAGTAAAACACATTTCCTCAGGACACAGATTAATTTAGAGGTCTGACATGATAATTCTGTGGATGTGGTGGGTTGACCTTGACCTGCTTGCAGATACCCACTTGGCTGCTCTCTCAGCCTCTCTCCTCAACAAGAGAGGGGGAGAAAATGCCATGGAAGAGCTCATGAGTGCAGATAATGACAAGGATACCCCTTATCAGTTACCACCAGGGGTATAATAGACTCAAGATGAGAGAAAAATAATTTAATTTACTACTACAAATTAAAACAGATTTGGATAATGAGAAACAATGACAACTTAAAACACTTTCCTCCTTCCCTTTCCCAAGGCTCAAATTTACTCTTTCATCCCTGACATTACCTCCCACTCTGAATGGCACAGGGGAAGGAGAAATGGGGTTGTAGTAAGTCCATAAGAGCTCCTTTTTGCTCATCTTTCCTCACATTTTTTTCCTCTGCTCCACCGTGCTTTCCTTCATGGGTTGCAGGGGAATCTGTGCTGCAGCACCTGCAGCACCTCCTCCTTTTCTGACCTTGATTTTCACAGGGCTGCATCTCACACCTTTTTTTTTTCCTTCACATCTCACTCTCTGAGGTGCTTTGCCCTTCCTTAAATCTACTTTCACAGAGCTGCCACCATTTTGGTTGCTGGGCCCATGTGTCTGGCATGGGGCAACCTCACCCTCTCCTCAGATAGACCCTTGCAGGCCCACTGCCTGCACCTGGGCACGAACACGCAATAACAGACTATTGTTCTGGCTATATCTACTTACATGTCTTTTTCTTGTGTTACTCTTGTTAACTTAGATATAAAGGCTATGCTACGGATTCAACAACTGCCTTGGTGATTGGCCTCCTGTTCTTTGTTATTCCAGCAAAAACATTGACTAAGACTTTGAATGGTGAAAGCAGTTAAGTATATTTTGACATGGATTCTGTTACACAAGGTAACCGTAAATGTAATTAATTGCATTCTGTCAAGGAATGTTCTTAAATACTAATGTTACAGCTTCAATGCAGAATAATGCCTTACTGAGTTGTAAAGCATCCCTGTCCTAGAAGAAGCCTGAAGCAACTCTCAGGCAATGTGAGCAGCAAGAGCTGGTGCTGCACAGCATCCTGCTGCCTACACATCTCCAAGTCCAGTGGAAACCAGTTTTCCATTGACTGCTATGAGCTTTGAATAGGGCTACACAGGGCAGGGCTGGATTTATTTTGAAAGTGTTATGCTTATTTTATATACCCTATGAAATTCAAAATGGAAAATTAGTCAGTTCCTATTTTTATCCCCTTAAGTAGAACTTACTTCCATTAAGGTGTACTTTTGGATTGTTCTCTTTATGCATTCAGTTCTAATACTGACATCAATGAAACCTGGAGAAAGTAAGGTCAGACCCTCAATGAGACTAAATGAAAGAGAGTTTGCTCAGTAATCTGAACAGTACAATGTTATTAAATAAGTTAATCTTATTGATATCCCATAGCTGTCTTCCAGGTAGAAGTGCCAATGCTACTGGTAGAAACTGTTCTAATTGTCATTGTCAAGCTGAGATAGTTTAGAGCAGGTACCAGGAGGTATCTGTTTTTCTTCTTAAAGATTTTCTTCAAGTTACAATAATTAGAGTTTGCCTCAGAATATTTCCCAAGAGAATATTCTTATCTCAGAATATTTCTTCAGAGAAATTATTTCAAGACATTTTTCAAGATGTTTTTAAATGTTGGGTTTTTTTGTTTTGTTTTGTTTTTTTCTAGCTGCTTTTGGTTACACTCCACTGATTACTTGGAAGGAATTTCAGTCATGCATGCCCTGGGAAATTGCTATTCTTGTTGGTGGTGGGTTTGCATTGGCAGACGGCTGTGAGGTAATGCAATTTATAGATGATACTGAGCAATTAGCATGACCCACATCAGAAGGAATTCAGCCATGCCGTGGATTCAAGATTATAGGCTTATTTTAGCAAACTGTTCAGAAGTGATACTGAACAGGATAATTGCGAATATGCAAGATGTTCAGAAAGCAGAGTTAAAAATAAAGAAAAGTGTTCTTTGTCTTCAAACACTATATGCAGTGATGATTACTATTTATTATTTGCTTAAATTAAATCCTGATGTTGGTAGGAGTCGTCCAGAGTTTTCTGAGGTGATTCCTATGTGGAGCACTGCTGCCTTTTCCAGTAAATCAAGCAGATTTCTTCCCAGGCTCTGGTTATGAAGCCCAGCGTGTGCACATCACAAATTTTCTGAGTACATCTCTTCCAATCTTCTCAAAGGTGCAAGTATAAATAAATGGGAAGTAGTTTGCTCGAGTATTTACACAACAACAGTGACTTAAAAAAAAAAAAAATACTTAAAAACATGTGGTAGGAACCTGGGAAAAATTTTAGCTTTTTTTCTCTTTTATACAAATACATCACAATTAATAGATGAGTAAATTCTTGTTATATACATTTTAACTGTAATTTTCTGTTTATTGTTTTATAAAACAAACACTGTCATATTCCTTGTGCAGGTTTCAAAACTTTCTGCCTGGGTAGCAAATAAATTGACCCCTCTTGGATCATTACCCCTGTGGCTGGTTATCCTGATATCATGTCTTATTGTCACTTCAGTGACGGAAGTGGCCAGCAATCCAGCCACCATTACAATATTTTTGCCCATACTGTCTCCTTTGGTGAGTATAATAGAGGATGTTTTTGACCAGAATGTGCTTTGTCATCCATGTAATAATATAGCTGCTCAAAGAATCAGTTCTTAAGAAGTCTCTATAAAATAGTTCACGCTTTTTGTTTGTTTATTTTGTTTTGTGAGGTTTTTTTGTTGCTTTGTTTTGTTGATGTGTTGAAGTATGCATTGAGTAGCTCGTTGAGGATTCTTTACAAGAGATGCTGTAAATTCAGGAAAATGAGAATAAAAGTGTAACACTCAAAAATAGAAGCTGTTATTCCTATTTGAGAATAATAGAAAGACTTAAAAGACTAGCTCTGTCAGTGTTAGTTCAGGATCAGCATCTTTGGCAAAAATGGCTAACAATATTCAAGCTATCATCAAAGAGAGGAGAGGGCTAATAGATGTACTTTAGATGTACTCCTCATTTCTTCTCTTCTTCTCTCTTTTTTTTATCATCATTTTTATCAAAACAGCCAGTTCTTCCACTTCAAATCTTGCCATGGTCATCTTCTAGTCTGTAACGTTGCCTCTTGGCAAGCCTAGACACATATTAATCCTCTTTCACACTCATAGAAGACAATTCAATTATCTCTTCACTGAATCTCTCCAACCCATTATATACCAATTCAATATAATTGTTTCTCTTGTACTATTTTGTTTGTAATGCTCATGCTATACTCAAAAATATTTGCAAG
Source organism: Centrocercus urophasianus (assembly GCF_019232065.1). Lineage (NCBI taxonomy): Eukaryota > Metazoa > Chordata > Aves > Galliformes > Phasianidae > Centrocercus > Centrocercus urophasianus. Next base: position 20,756,713 of record NW_024884697.1, read on the forward strand.
AGTCTTTCGTCTTTGTGATTTAACTGCAATTAGAGAAAAATCATGCATGAATTTAGAGTTGCAGGATCACAGAACTCTAGGGGTTGGAAGGAACCTCTGGAGATCATCTTGCCCAACTCCCCAATGAAAGGAGATTCCCTCCAGTAAGTTATACAGGATGGTGTCCAGGTAAGTTTTGAATATCTCAAGAGAAGAAGACCCCACAACCTCTGTGGGCAGCCTGTGCCAGTGCTCTGTCACCCTCACAGTAAATAAGTTTTTTTCTCATGTTCAGTTGGAACATCCTGTGTTCCAGTTTGTACCCATCACCTCTTGTCCTGTTGCTGGGCACCACTGACAAGAGCCAGGCCTCATTTGCTTGACTCCCACCCTTTATATATTTATAAACACTGATAAGATCCCCTTCTCTTCTCTGGGCTGAACAGCCCTAGGTCTCTCAGCCTTTCCTCATAGGGAGATACTCCAGGCCCCTCATCATCTTTGTGGCTCTAACTCATTAACTGACCTGTGTTAGAAATACCTTTTCTCATCTGAAGCATGTCCAGTTATAGTTTTATAAAGGAATTACCAGAAAAGGGTTATTTTTCACTATTTAATCTGTCAGTTCACAGTTTGCTTGTGCTAATATGAGACGTTTGTATTTATTTCATTTAACAAATATATCCTCTGACAGCACTTCTCTCTCTTTTATTTTACTTTCTGCAGGCTGAAGCCATTCATGTGAACCCACTTTTCATTTTGATACCAGCCACACTATGTACTTCCTTTGCATTTCTTCTTCCTGTAGCAAACCCAGCCAACGCCATTGTATTTTCATATGGTCATTTAACTGTAATGGACATGGTAAGTTTTAAGCAAGACATCTTTAAGGGTTCTGATAATCATTCTGCAACATTATTATCTGATTTTTACTATTTAAAAAACTTTCTTCACAGTCTTGATATCAGTCTTTGCTTTCTTTTCCCTCTCCTTTAGGTGAAAGCTGGTTTGGGTATTAACATCATCGGAGTTGCTGTGGTTATGCTTGCAATTATGACGTGGATAGTGCCTCTATTTGATCTCTATACTTATCCAAGTTGGGCACCAAACATTTCAAATGGCACTGGGCTGTAAAACAAAAACAAAAACAAAAACAAAAAAACAACAAAGAAACAAACAAAAACCCCCAACAATAACAAAAACAACAACAACAGCAACAAAAAAAACTGGGAATTGGCTTTTTTTTTTCTTTTCTTTTCCACTGGCATGTGGTGAGTAAGATAAAATGCTTTTTGTCACCACAACAATAGAGAACCACCATTATTGTAAATGCTGTATTTCACAGACCAGAGGACCGATGATCTGGTCTGAGAGTGTAATCAATCAGGAAGAGTGCTAGACTCATTAAATATCGTGAATTATATCTAGTTGAGCTAGTCTGAATGTTTATAGCTTCATCTTATGAAGGAAACACTGGCAGTTTGCCCCCATGCTGAGGGTAGAGAAATAATGAGATTTAGATTTTATTATTTCATGTATCTATCCTTACTACTATCTTTGGTGACATTTGGGTATTGTCCAAGAGTATACTGGTTTTGTTTTCTAGATTCAAATGCTGTTTGAAAAGGTGTTGATCATAAACAAAAGATAAAAAGATAACTTTGGGGGTTGAACTGGACATATGGTTTACAGAATAGTCACGTGCAAAAAAGTGGAGAAGAGCAGTGTAGCCACTAAAAAAGCACTTTATCTGTCAAGCACCTTGTAATCTGGAAGGAAAATATATACTGAAGCATATCTTTAATATCTACCTCCTTCCAGGAGGTCACTGAAGCATGTAGTTGTATATGTTGTCTAGAATTTTCCTGGATAAACATGACTTGATAGATCTGAGTTGATCTATATGAATGCAGACTAAATTATCATTGCATTTATCTGCTAAAAGTGGAGACATCCTCTTGATGAATAAAAGCACAAGACGGAGTGCTGAAATGTAATGTTCAATCTATCAAGCAAGACTGCAGCTCACCTTTTGCACAGAGATATAGTGGATTCCCTACCCCTGGAGACATTCAAGGTTATATTGGGCTGTGCTCTGAGCACCCTGATCAAGACATAGATGTCCCTGTTGCAGGGGAGTTGGACTAGATGGCCTTTAACAGTCCCTTCCAACTCAAACAGTACTGTGATTCTATGATCTACATCAGGAGATGCATGATCTCTACAAGGCAGGTGGTAGTTTAAGTTTTCTAGAGTGTATTAATTTTAGAAAAACATGTAATATAGTCAGAAGAACTTTGCAGTACAAAGATATCTTTGAATAATATTGTTTTATATCACTGTTATACATTTTTTACAATAAGGACTGTGTCTCTGTTTTTTTCACCTCTTAAGAGGACCCATGGCAATTAATAAAGAGAGTTTACTTAATAGCCTGAACCAAATCTCCATATTTCCATGCACTGATTTGAGTCATCCCTTGAGGCACCTCAGTGATGGATATAAACCTTAATCTGTCTTTTACAGGCAATATAAATTATCCATTTTAACTACATTTATTTTTGATAGTGCATTTTTAGTATAGAGAGAACAGTTATGATCTATAAGGCCAGAATACAGTGCATAGAATTATTTTTTCTCTAGTTTTTTTTTCCATTAGCTATTAGTCGCAGATTTACTGCAATGAATTTTTTAGAGTAAGGAAACACTTTTTCTTAATGATAATAGTTCTACGTACTACTTGCTATCTGTACGTGGCACCACACTTTGTCAACCTGGCTGAGGCTGCAGTCTCTTTAGGATGGCTACCTTCTTCCTTTTCCTTTTCTTTTTTGTATTCATTGTACAGTGCCTAGCAAAATGGAGCTATGTCAGTGACTACACCAATCAGGAACTATGACTACACAAATGATATACATATACATATACATATGATCCACTGCAGTAATGATTATGGTTACAGATATGCAACACTTGGCTAAATGACACATAGAACTCAGCAGATACTATAGGGGAATGTGCATATAAATAGCTAATCCAAGACAGAGGCCCTACTTGTCTGTGCAGAAGGAAGTGAAGCACAGAAACCAGGAGGTCTTAGATTATGTAGTCCTTGATTCTTCAGGCACAGAGAGGAGAACCAGCTGGGAGAGTGCCCTTACTTAAAGGTTCCAGTTGTGTCAATAATTTCCAGATTATTCAAGAGCATTGGAACAATGCATCAGACTATTTCCAGTGGAAGGGACCTCAGACAACCATCTCCTCCGGCCTCTTGCCCAAAGCAAGATGAGCACTGAATTCAGACCATTTTGCTGGGGATTTTTTTAGTTACAACTTGAAAATGGATGGACAGTGCACAGCTGCTCTGGGTAACAGTGCTTTTCTGTCCCTTTGGTGACTTTTTTTTTCTTTAAACGAATGAACAAACATATTGTATTCCTTTTAGCAGAATATATTTAAATTCCTACTTTTTATTTGGGAAGGATTATGTTCTATGTGAAAAGCTGTTTTTTATTTTTAATGAAATATGAACATAGAGGAAAGTCCTCCCTGTGGCAATGAAATATTGCCACATTGAAATATTCGCATTGTGATATTTTCAGTCTCCAGTGGCCTCCTATGAAAATGATGAAATTTTAATCTTGTGACAACTCAAGAAAGTTACTCAAGAAGAGGAAATTTGTTAAACGATTACGAGCTATCCCCATTTCTATTAATGTTCACAACACAGAACTGACAGTTGTAACCTTAGTCTCAAACATGACATTGAGGCTCACAGAGACCCATGGATGAACTGCACAGTGAAATCCTGCTTTGATGTCAATATTGCTCTTCAAGTTGAATATCTTTATAGATGAAAATAGTCATTTTGAACTATTTTCGAAAACCCTGCAGAATTTGTCAACTCTGTTAGTGGCACAGTTATCAACATAAACTGAAGCTGGATAATTCTCAGCTGTTCCTTTGCTGTAATTTTTGGCTTATTCAGAAGACCATATACAATATGTTAAGAAAGGCCCATGTGAGAATCTGAACTCCCACGTACTGCAGATCACAGAATTTCCTCCAAACTAAGTAATTTGTTTTTTTCAGAGTCGTACAAAACACTGAAGTAGCTTCATAAACAAGAAAACAAGATTTAAATTATTTAGTGAAGAACTCACTTTAAAAACTTTTCCCTACAATTTGTGTATGCAGTGAATAATATGCAAAGAGACAAGGAAGGGATTTATAAAGAAAGTTAAATCTTTTTGTTGCATCATGTGTGTTTATAATTTATCAAAATTAAATGCAGAGTTATACACAAACTGTCAGTGACCAGCATATTATCTGTCACAATACGATAAACTAGTGACAAAAATGAAGTGAGCAAGCATTAGTTTTTACATATTGTATGCTTTAGGCAGACCAGTCATGAATAAATTAGTTGGCAGTAGTGGAAAGGTAGTGTTTCACTAGGATTTTTCTTGTTTTTCCAGAAGTATAAGGAAGTGGTAAGACAATCCTTGAGCTGAGCTGTCGTTATTGCTATTTCTCAACCATTAAGAACCTGTTTTAATCAAAATTATTATTTCTGTAGTGCAGAGGTTGCTGCTGATAGAAATTCCTCACTGGAGAGTGTTGAGATGGAGGAATAAGAGATGCTCAGAGTGCTTGGCTGTCTGGGTACCTAATGGGTGGAATTGGCTCTGAGTGCAGGCGCAGAGCACCTGCTGGCTGCAAGCAGAAAAGATCTTTGTTAGTTGCTTTTAGATTCACTGCTTGGTCCAGAGTTTGTCAATGTTGAGGCAAGTGCTAGAAATCAATCTATAATTACTTTAAGCGTTGATTAATATACGGTGACTATATCAACTATTTGTAAATTGCTTTGCACATAATTATCATATTAAATTATGTATTTTTCTATGTCTTAGATTAGTCTGATTAGGCTACTGTATTAGTATATAAGTAATATTTATGACTTACTATTTATTTATAGTTTCATTCCTGCTAAACTAAATGGAGCCTTTGTTATGTTCTTCATCAGGGAAGTTGTCTCTGCTTTTCTTTTCTATAGGTGTGTTTTATCTAATATAGTTTCACTTCACTTTGGAAGATGTGTTTTTAGATCATCAGCAAGCACAGAACACATACACTTTGGAAAAAGCTTCTGCACTGTTCTGTTACTATGGACATCAGACAATCTTGCAGTGTAAACTCCCTTATGTACTTTTAAAATGAAGTACCTGAGCTTGTTTACTGTAAGGGTCTTGCTAGTTTAAAGACAAGCAGCCTATAGCCTGAGGCCTGACTGAGGAGCAATGCAGCTCAGCAGCTCAGGAAAAATGGAGTGAAAAAAAACCACCCTATACCCTGGCTGCTTCTTTCAACTTTTTTTATTAGGTGTAGATATCAGTTCTCACATTAATGACAACCATCTAAGGACAGTTGTGTCTTTTATGAAGTTTGGCATGACCTAAAGCTTGCTTCTGTGGTCAGTGATCCCTTACCCTTAGACGAACAGAAATTCCTACTGTCCCCTCCCATCCAATGCTAGCAGCCTGCCCTGTGGTAACACTGCTGCCCCAGAGCTCCTTGGGACTGGGGAAGTGCCTCGGGGGTCTGGTCTGCACGAATTTCACATTGCTGCGCCACTCCTGGTGATAAATAATCAAGTTATCAGCTTAGTTCTTTGTCTGTGCAAAGTTAATGTGATGATCTCTGTTTTTTAACAATTGCCAAACTCTTCATCAGCACTATTCCTTGTGTTCTAGGAAGTTGTTGTATGTTACTGTTCTTTTGCGATGTTCAATTACTGTATGACATTTCTTTACAAGAATGATTCAATATTTTTGAAAGAAATATTTCCCAAATGCTGAACAATCCATCATGTTTTTAGTGATAAATTAAGAGGGTACGAAACTGCAGTGTGTGAAGAAAGGTTATCTTGCAATAAAAGTGCCTGAAATTTCTTAAACCTTTTCTTGTTGTTGCTGTTGTTACAATATCTCAATATCTGATAAATATTGTGGAGAAGAGTACTTGGTGAAGATAATTTAACAAACCTCTAAAAGAATTAAAAAAAAATGAGAAAAATCTTTTAGCAATATTAAAGCAATTAAAACAAATTCTCTTTTCTTATAAATTCCTCTAGCAGTTTCTAAATGCTTGGCACTTCATCAGAAAATCAGAAAGGAACACACATAGCTATGCAAAACAGCCCCTGGTTGCTGCAGTACTTGATTCAGTTCCTCTTGAAGTCAGAGTGTATCAATTTAGGTCAGGGTGCTGGAGCAGACCCACCAGGATGGCTGGAAGAATCACTTGTAGCCATTTCATGCATTTATTCTTTGATGAATAGCCTCAGGTTCTGCCACATCCCTGAGACAGATGTGGAAACTTGGGTCTAAAGCTCATGTGTTGCTGCTACTATGTTCTTAAAGCTCTTCAAAGCATGAGGATAAAACACTTACCACATGAGGACTGGGGAACCAGCAAGCTAATACAACCAAACCACCCAAAAGAAAGAATTGAGCAGAAGCATGTGCCTGGAATTCTGTTTGTAGGCATCAATCCAAGAGTACTGCAGGGTATTTCTGTGAAACCTGCTTCATTCACTTAGCAATTTCTGTCTCCATTCTCCAATATCCTCTAACAAGACAGGATGCAAGAAAACTTCTCTTGTGCTGAGCGGTTTGAACACACAGTTTTTACATCCCTGAAGAGAGCCAGAAGTTACCAGGCTGTATGATGTATTTTCCTCCTGACAAACCGTGTAGGCAAGAAAGAAAAATTAACGAGCCCGAAAAGGATAGCTGTAAATCAGTACAATGGACTGTGAGCTGTGAGGGGAATGTCTGGGTCTGGCAGCTGGCACCAGATCACACTTCTGCCTTCTCCCACTTTTAACTCTTCAAAGAGTGGGGAGAGACCTTTGCCTCTGGTGAGTTAAGGGTTAGGGCATCCTGCTGTAGCAGAATTTCAGTCCCATACCCCAGAGAACAACAGAGACTTAGGGATGTTCAGAGATGTCTGAATTAAGAGAATAATATTTCCAGAACTAGGCAGACAAGCAGATTCTAGAGATTCCTTTGACCTTTGGATGCATAAACACATTAAAAAGAATAATGAAAAAATATAAAAATTAAAAAAAAGCAAGTTCATAGCTTACATTAAAATACAGAAGTTGGACATTTAGGGCCAAAACTTCTTTATTGTAGGTGCCTTTTTAACATGGGATGCACTGGGATTTATCAGGCTAAGAGGCTTGGCCTAGACTCTGCATCACTGAGATAAATTGTGCTTCACCCTGAATATTATAATTCATACTGTGTGATATCCATCTTCATATGTGCACATCATGAGTGTAGCCAGCAGAGCAGACACAAAGTGGCAGGCTTATGTACTAAGGCTACACAACATAAGCATTCCAAGCATGTGTAGCTAAGCTTCAAACATTTGATAGCTTTTAATATTTGGCTCAGGAGAGGTAAACAGAATAGAAGTACCTTGTTTATCATAGTACTTTATTGAATGCATAACAAATGGCAAAAGAATGTTCCACTCTCCCAGGTAACTCGATAACTTCTCTGAAAAATTGTCCTTTGTCAGACATTGTTACTGGGGAAAAAATAAAAAAAATAAAAAAAAAAAATAAAAAAAGGAAGAAAAAATATAAGAAAAGAAGAAATGAGAAGGAAAAATGAAAAAAAAAAGGAGCAGGGGAAAAGTAAAGGAAGGAATGGGGAGAGACAGAGGAGCCCAGAGGAGACAGAAGGAGAAGGAGAAGGTAACCTACAATTTGCAAGTTCTGAGCCTCACCTTTCAAAACTGCTAATGATCCATGTACAAGACTGACAACTTTTGCTGACATCCTTCTTGGATTTGAAAAGTTCAGTTTGCGTAATATAGAAAACCGTGTGCTGGCTTGTGCTTTCTTTAGATGCTATTTTAGTGCATCAGAGGAGAAGGAAATGGATAGGATAGTTCCATAATTTTCACTGTTCACACTGTGAAAGCAGATGGAGTTTTGCACCCATTAAGAACAATTCTTCAACTCCAGGAAGCCATTAACCCTTTCCTGGTTGCACGACACAATTTCTGTCTAGCCGTTATAGAATTTGCGGCTTATGCAATATCTCACTGAGAGTGTTTTTATACAAAACTCTTGAAATTCTTCGGTGTGAAACACACTTCATATAATCATAGATTATGAATATTTTAATTAGAGTCAAACTTCTCAGTCCCTTCCTGCAGCTGCCTCAGTCTCAAGCAGCGTTGCATTTTCAGAGTGTTTTTACAGACTGCGTGGATAAAGCAGTTTCTATTATGCATAATGCAGACAAGATCAATAAAAGATATTATATGAAGTTACTGTATGACAGTTTTCTGCTTCTGCTACACAGCCATGTGCAGACTAAATCACAGGAAATCTAAACCTTCTCCTTTGCTAATGGGAGATGGAAATTCCCACCTGCTCTCTGATTCCCCTTCAGAGCTGGCGAAGTATGGGACAGCAGATTTCTATTCAGCTAAGCATCTTGTCTATAAGCTCCCTCACACTATGTTACGACCAAAGGTAGCTACACGTGGCCCCTCACCAAGTCTCTCCCAAGGACTTCAACTTGTTCTGTCACCTGGGAGCACAGCTCTTGAAAGAACTCTGGAAGCGATCTTCTGATAGTGGATACCACTACTAGCAGTAGTGACACTTAAATGTAAAAAATACTTAAAGAAAACAATAGTAATAATTATTTCTATCTGCTGCATCATGTAGAGCCTTAGAAAAATTAGAAAGGTGTTTTAGATTAGCAAAGAAAGTGAGAATAAAAAACCTTCTGAGAAACCTGTGGCAGACAACATTAATGGAGGATATGAGCTAGTTAGCAGTGGATCAGAGCTGCAGGAAATACCTTTCATTTTACTCTTAAGAAGAGTGAAGCCCTTTCAGTATGATTACCCAATGTTGAGAGCCACATCGTGCAGAAATCCATTTGTAAATAAAATACATACACTTTGCCCACGTAAATAAAATCACATCACTTGATGACGGTTGCAAATTATATAGAACTTTTTCCCAAGGTACGTGCTCCCCTAAGATAAAACTACACATCACAGCAGGACTGTGCAGTTGATTGCCAACATTATATTGCCTTCTTTCTTAATTGTGAAAATAGCTAAAGATTTATTAGAATGAGGAACTGGTTTGGTTTGGTTGTTTGTTTTCCATGGTTTTTTTCCCCTCTGGCTACTAAGACTTCAAAGGACAGAAGCAGAGAAGATGGTTTTGTAGCTATTTATTACAACAAGTATAAAAGGGAAATATTGCTTTGTAATTTTGATTATAGCCAAGACAGCATTGAAACTACATTAGCAGTACTCATAAATGCAAAAATTATCATACAATAATTAAATGGTTTGAATTTGGTTAACATTTTAGCATTTGCAGGTGATAATGCCACTGCTAAGCTCAGGGGGAACCACTCCCCCTAGAGATTAATGAGAAAGGAGATCTGACTTCACCTAACTCCATCTACAGAATCACTGCACAAAGTACAGTTATGAGAAGTTGTGTGATACAGATTCTATTTCCTGATATGTGATAGAAATCTTCCTCACAAAAAGTCGTCACATCTCATCTAGTCCCAGACAACATGGTGGCCAATTGATCATTGCTCTCCACACAAGTTGCTTTTTGTCTCTTTTTGATACATAAAGCTGCTGTTTTGTCCCTTATTCAACCCTTTATTACTTTTTAATCTATGCTGTACCTATTTTTCTATGGGCATAATGTCAGTGGCCAGTCCTGGGTAGAGAAAATTTATACAGCATAACTGTGTGTGAGTCTGATTGTCCGTACCACTAACGTCATTATGTATGGTGGCAGCAACATTTTTTGAAATTCAGTAGTCTGAAGCATCTGGGAAAACTGCCATAAATATGTGGGTAAACCCATGTACATTTAAAGCAAATTGTAAGTACATAATTGATGGAGAAAATCTCTCAATAGTCTGGCTGGTGGATTTTTCAACAGTTGGCTATTTTGCATTGATAAATTACCTTCAGAATTCTGTTTTTATTTTTGCTGGTGGTGGTGGTGAAGTTTTTTTAACCATACAGTAAACATTTTCTAAATATTTTGTCTTTTTTTTTTTTTTGTCATGTTCTTGACACTTTTTGGTAAAATCACACCCCATGGGGATGCCCACAGAGGTGGGATCTATGTAGATACACCATAGAACCAATAACATGGGCAAATGTAGCAGGTAAGTCTGGATAATGCCCCAGCAATTCTGACTGCAGTGAAATAATTTCTTTAGACTTCAATTTTCTGCTCACAAATGACAAAATGAAGACTTTCTGTCTTTCTTTGTTTTGGAGACATGTCTCAATCTGTTTCTGATCCAAAGACATCGACTTTAAACTTGCTGCCCAGTTAAGAGGGAGTTAAGAAGTCTACATTTTTCATTTGTTTGGCTGAATTTGCATTGCTAAATTGGGTACTCTGCATTTCCCTTAACTCAATCAATTTCGTTTTTTTTTTATTGTTGCTCATTTATCAAATGAATTCTAAACCTGTCCCCAATGAGATTGCAACCCATAAGACATTCCTCTTATTATCAAATTTTGTTATAGCTTTTCCTTATACATGAACTAAACCAGAGAATAAAAAAAAAAACGACCTTGGTTCCCACCTAGAGGTTTAGGGATGCAGGGCTCAGGGACGTGAGAAGTACTGGAATCCTGGCTGCCAGTGAAGACCAAGCCAAAGAATTCATTCAGTATCTCAGTCTTCTCTTTGTCTGTTGAAGCCAGTTCTCCTTTTACATTTCCCAAAGGAGGTACACTCATTTTGGCCTGTTTCTTCTGGCCAATGTACGTGTAGAATGCCTTCCTATTGTTTTTCACATCACCAAGTTCAATTCTTCCTGCGTCTTGGTGTTCCTGATTCCAAGTCTGCAAGTCCAGATGGCATCCCTGTTTTCTTCCCAGGTGATGCCCTTGTTTCCAGAGCTTGTAGGCACCTTTCTTCACCCTTAGCATGCCCAGCAGGTCCTTGCTGAGCCATGCTGGTTTCCTACCTCCTCTGCCTGCTTTCTTATTCAGAGGGACAGAGAGCTCTTGTGCTCTCAGGAAGGCATCCTTGAAGAGTAGCCAGCTCTCCTCAACATCTTTGTCATTAAAGGCAGCATCCCAGGGGATCTTGGCCAACAATCCACTGAACAGCTTAAAGTTTGCTCTTGCAAAGTTCAGGGTCCTGACCCCACTCTTTGCCAGGCCCACATTCCTCAAGATCATGAACTCAACCAGGGTGTGATCACTGCAGCCCAGGCTGCCTCCAACCTTAACACCTCTAATGATCTCCTCCACATTGCTGAGCAGCAGGTACAGCAACCAATACATGCTGCCAAAATTATAGCAAGCAACCACTGCTTTATGAGTGCAGACTTTGCATGGAGATGCATGCCCACACCATAGTCTTTCCTTGTAGGTCACGGCTCCCTAATTTTTGGGGAGGATTTATTGGAACCAAAGCCTTTCCAAAACCAAGATATATTCTTTCATTACTTCTCAACCACTCGAAGCTACTGAGTCTACATAGAAGGAAATTGACTTCTTTGACATGGCTTGCTCTTGACAAATCAGTGCTGGCTGTTTCTTATCAAGTTATTATCCTCCAGATATTTAACATTGATTATTTAATTATATGTTTTGGTAGCTTTGTGGATACCAGAGTGAATTTGCATATTAGATTGATCTTTCTTTACTCCTGATAAACCTCATCAACTGCTATAAGTTCTCACAAACAAGTGGTAATTATTCAGAAATTGTTTCATGTAAATTCCGTAAGTACTTAAAAGGGCAAATTTAATCAGTTGTCACTGATTTGAGCACATCTTATCCATCTAAATATTATTTCAATCATTCTTTAATCCTTAATAATTTCAGTCTATTGAGCATCATATCACAGTTGGCCTTTTACACTGAAATTAAAACAAAAGTAAAATGACTGAAAATTTCATCTTCTCAGTGTCATCACTAATTGCTCCTCTTTCCATGTGACTATGTCTCATTCTTTCTTTAGAGTCCTTCCAATGTGTTAAACAATTTTTTTTGTCTTATGTGCTTTGCTACTCGTAATGCATTTTGGATATTGGTTGGGAAATATTTGGAGTAGGTAGGTGCCAGTGAGCAGGTAGCTAACAGTGAGCAGTCCAAACCCATGGCTTCTGCTTACCTTGGGGGCTCTGTGCATGTCAGACAGAAGACTTGTGGAATTATCAGAGACCTAAACTCCTGGACCCTTACATTGCAAAAGCCAAGGGAGTCCTAAGCCTTAAGGAAGTATTGTACTTAGGTCCCATGTAGGAGCTTCAAGTGCATGCAGCCGTGAAATGGATGTGATTTGTCACCAGTTTTTCAAAGGAAACAGGAGGTACTTCAGCTCAGTTTACCTGAAAATAGCAATTCCACTCTCCAAAGTTTAGGGAGTCTTTTTCAATATTTTACATGAAGTTCTACCCATTCTGCTTAGTTTTGTTTTGTTTCTTTTTACTTCACATATAGCAACTATAGTGCTTAAGCTATAGCTTTGAGAGTTCCTTCCTCATTGGGACAACAATGCTAAAGAAATCTTGCTGAAAAGAAAATAGAAGAAACATTTCAGAATGATGCTACACATAGATGGGCTTTTCCACGCTTTATGTTTTTCTTCAGAATCCACATAATTTTCTAATTAATTATTTGAGAGCACGTTGGAAGTTCTTTAAAGCAGGTGAGCAAAAACATATGTTCTGGTTTTAGTTGGGACAGAGCTCATTTTTCCTTCATCATGTCTGGTACTGTGCTATGTTGTGGCTTCAGGAGAAAAACAATGTTGATAACCAATGTTGCTGAGCGGGGCTGCATAGATTCAGGGACATTTCAGCTTCTGGTACTGTCCTGATGGGGGGCTGAGGGGGCACAAGGAGCTGGGAACAAGGACACCTGACTTAAACAGGCCAAAGGGCGATTCCACACCCTACAACATCATGCCAAAAAAACACTTGAAAAATGGTGTGGATTTGGCCAGGCAAGCAGTTGCTGCTCAGGGACTGGCTGGGCATTGGTCAACGTGTGGTGAGCAATTGCTTCTGCATCATCTGTTCATTACTATTATCTCATTTTCCCCTTCCTTTTCTATCTTAGTAAATAGTTTTTATCTCAGCCCTCTAGTTCTAGTTGTTGGGTTTTTTTTCCCTTTCTATTCTCTGGCCGTCACCACTGGCAGTGGGGGTGAGTGAACAACTGTGAGGTGCTAAGCTGCCTGCCAGCTTAAACCACAACTTAAAAGTAATATAGAAGCAGAAAGCAGCAATTTTATCTATTTTATTTTTGAGGAGTTGCAGCATTCATCCATGCTTTGCTGGCTTTGTGGAACCCTGATGAAATGCCTCCAATAAGAAAGCAATGGCATCTTAATAATTTAAGAGAACATTCACAGCATTATAATGACTACTAACTTATCTGAAGAATAAAGGTCAGTAAATCTATTAGGGCTCTTGTGCTTTGCCTTGCTGATATTTCCAATTCTGTTACCTCATTTCCCTTTTATTTTTAAGAAAGGTTGTACAATTTGACCTTGAATTGATTAATGGCTTACACCTTTAATTGTACTGCAAGCAGCAGTTATAAAAACACAAGAAAGATGAGACTACACAAACACTGACAAACTTTTTTAGTTCAGTTTTAATTAGCGTTTCCTCAGCTTACAGCTGTCCAGTGGGCTATGCAACATCACATAATCAGCTATAATTGCATTCACATCACAAATTGTTTACCAGGTTTGTGACCCATTCATAAATTAAATTCGTTTAGCAACATGGCACTCATTGCCCAAATTTCACTGAAAGCATTCAATTGCAGAAGTTCAGTGTACTGGCTAAAAGGTAAGAGGCACGGGCTTCCCTTCATTGTTTTGATACTGCCCCATGCTAACCACAAGCTCAGCCTTCCTGTGTCATTTCTTTTCAGTCTACATCAATGCCATTGAAGATAAGAGGAAAAAAAAAAAAACGCTTTCTTCTTTGAAGATTGCTAGCAGTGAAAATAAATTGCTCAATATTATTAGGATTAGAATTAATATTTCTCTTGGATCAAGGACAAAAGTCAAAGAAAATTGAGATTTATGAACCTCATAATAAGGTACGTGGTATGTTGAAAATTTCTCTGCATCTTTTTTGTGAAATCTGAATGCAAAATATAAATTCTCCTCTGTTTGGGTCATACAATGTGGTACATCACATCATTGTCCAGCTTTAAGTGCATCCAACTTCAGAGTGGAATGTAGAAGCTTTTCAGAAGTACACCATAGATGAAAAAAACCTCAAATCTCCTTTTAGCACCTAAAATAAGAAATTATATGAGCTTCTCTGCTGGCTGCCTTTCCTAGCTAGTTCATTTTGCAACCTAATCTTTTCTTCATAAAAACAAACCTGTCCTCTGTATTATCTCACTTTCTTTATTTTAAAGGCAGTGTTCATACACATGCACAAAGAAAGAGGGAACTGTCCAGGCATCCCTCCAGAGGCTGGTTTGGCATTTGCCCCATCTTTTTCAAATGTCTGCAAGACTGGAGTGCTACATTATGCACAAATACCATGCAATTCCTAATTCCCAATTTCCAATATTCATAATAACAACTAATTTGGATATCACTACTTTTCCATTCGTGCAACTCCCAGCCATGCCAGCTGGTATCAGGACAAACCCCCATACACAGAATTGCTAGCATGTGGAGATTAAAAAAGTTATGACTTACTGAAGATACTGTCTTCCTGAAACAATTCTTGAAGGCATGGTACCAAATGAAATTGGCCATTGAAAAAATTATCATCCAAAAAGATCTCAGAAGTGACCAACTGGAAGACTTTCGTAAATAAATGAAGTTTATCCACGGAATCCAGTTTAAATGAATAGTTTCATTTTGTAACAAAACAGTGACTCGTGTACCAGGAAGGATGATTGCTTTCTGAGAATTTAAGCTCGTGCTACTTGGTCAGCCTCTGAATGGAAGCACTGTTAAGGTGACTTACAGAATTTAAGGCCAAAATGTGATTTCTAATAAATATGTCTTGCCTGCCCTCACAGATTCTGGAGATAGGAATTTATCCTTTAGTGCACATAACACTTGCAACCCTTATCAATCATGAGAAAGGCATAGCTCTTTCATTGTTCTGCTAGATAAAGGAAGATCTTATAAATCATGAGTTTTGCAGGACATAAATTCAAATGCTGCATCAAGATGCATTTTTGTTGTTATTCTATCGTTTGGATTGAAGCTGCAGGAGAAAAATATTCTTTCGCTAAAAAAAAGAGAAAGTTGGGGGAGGAAAAGCAACTGCTGGCATTTGTGGTAAGTAAATGACAGATATGAAAGTCTAATAATATGTTCATAACAAGGTGAAAGAATTAAACATGTATTCACAGACAGAATCTCCAGGAATCCTAATTTGACAAGATGTGGCTATATTTCAGTAAGAACAGCAAGGAGAAATTGACATCTCAGAAATGCACATTAGCCCTCCATTTCATCCTGTTCTCTTTATCAAATACAGAGTCAAAAGAAGTGAATTATTATTTATCATGATGTTAAACTCTAAACAATTCTGCTAAATATTCTTAGCACTAAGGAGAAAAAAGACAGCAAGAAAAGGAATATTCTAAGTATCTTCATCACATACCGGTAAAATAATGCCTTTGAATCAACTGCACATTGGTGTCTTTAAGAAGCAGCAGGTTCATATTTGTTGCATGGCTTTTCAAAATGCTTATCAGTGAAATATTCCACTATGCTGCTGGCTACTATGGCTTGAAACCAGGGCACCATGTCCTTAAAATTAAGCCACATGTAAGTGCTTTACTGGACAGCTGCCAATGACACCAGACAAGATAAAGTCTATTGAGCTTCTAGTGCTGCAATTGTACCATTCAAGTTTACAGATAACATGAATTAGACACACCCAAGAGTAACTTAATTTTTCATCGTATTTGAGAACCTATCCAAGTGTTTTCCTCACAGTTTATAATGAACAGATTTACTTTGAAGAGCATGATATTTGTTCTTTCAAATTTCACCTGTTCTGTAGGAGAGCCAACTGCCAGGATGAGTGCTTTAAAAAAAAAAGCCACTCAACAGGTAGCTGTAAAATGGTATGTTCTCTTTCAGTAGTTTTGGTAACATTTTTAAACTCCAAGACTATATCAATCAGTTGCTTTCCCTTTCCACACAGTCACAGAGACTGCAGCCACATAAATATGAGGGAAAATGAGTTAATACATTTTCAAAACTTATATAAAGTGATTTCCAGAGGCACTTGTTCTCCTGTTTTCCCATTTCTTCCATTCCCTGTCTCTCATGTGTGTTTTGATCTTGTTTCTGTTCTTCACCAGCCCCTGGGCTGCTTGCACACTTATTACAAATAATACACTTAATAATGAGAAACAACAACACCCCACCCTGAATTAACATTTAAATATTTATCTGGAGCCATAGGCAGATATGCCCTGCTGAGTGTTTCTCTCCCTCCAACCACTACATTTCATAGTAGGGATTTCAGGAAAGTAATTTGAAGTCAACAGGGGAATTCATATAAAATCATGAAATATCCTCCAAAGGGGTATTGCAGATTCAAATTGGAGGCTAGGGTGGCACTTTTTTCAGCTGGATTTCAAAGAGAAACAAATGGTTCTGCACATGCTCATTACATTTAAAAAATTTCAAAGTCCAGAATCCTTTCCATTAGAAAACTCAGAAAAGTGGCTAATGTTGCTAGTGTTTGCCAAGGAGCATTTTCCACATGATTTCATAAATACTGTGGATGCTTTTTAAAGAAAAAATCAATATGTGTGGGAATAGGCTATTGGGAACTCTTCTCCAGGCTCTGTTGGACATCGGTAATGAGTGATGTACTTAATGGGGCATTCCTCCTGTATCCAGGCTCCCACAGGCACCACACGTAGCCTCGGAGATGACAGCACTCAGCTTCAGCTCCATGCACCTCCTCAACCTCCAAAGCCATTCATTTTTTGCTCATCCACCTCTCCACACTCCCTGTATAGCAGTATCAGGGCTCTTTTTCCTTTCCCCTCTTTTGTTCTGTCTGCACACTTTGAGAGCAGAGCTGGACAGACCCTCTTCTCCCCTCATCACGGCCCTACAGGGTCTGAGCTTCCTCCTGCAGCCCTCAGCAGTGAGGAGCATTATCTGTGAGCTGCTGTTGTTACAGTGCAGTGAAAGATCACCCATTTGAACACATGCTTAGATAACCACAGTGTGACCCTGCTTAGCAGCTGCAGTTGTGATGTCTCCAGAGTCCTACCTGAGCTTTCAATCACAAAAAAATTAATCAAGAACAGCCCATCCATATGAAAATAAGTATTATCCCTGCCATGCAGCAAGGAACCATGCTGTCTGCAATATAGCAATCAGTTCAATCATCTCTTCCATTGCAAAGTAGGACTGCCTGAAGGCAGGTTTATTTCATCTCTTTTTTTTTTTTCATGTCTTCACGTAAAATTATATAGACAGACTACAGGCATGCTGTTAGTTTCAGCTGAGTTGATTAAGAACAGTTTTGCAGTTGCTTTTGAACACTGTCCCCTTCTTTTCATGTGCAAGGTAAATACTTCCTCTTGAAAGTCATGGTCACTGTTCAAAGGAAATAAAAATGTAAGGTTCATCAATCAAAATTACAGGCCAAACTAGGAGCTGAGATATTTCAAAGTCTGATATTGAAACTGAATGAAGATTTTTTCTGCACTAAATTCTTCTCACTACATTTCAGCCAGATACTGTAGGTATAGGTGTTACAACTAATTCACTTACCTGGTGAATTAGAAAGCATTTCAGAAAGGCAGAGAAGGAAGCTTCCCCAGAAGGTTCATTTGACTTTGCAGCTTCAACCTTCTGAAATGCCTTCTTCCAGAGGAAAGAGGGAGAGACTGGCAAAAGGATGGTTCAGTTTATTTAGCAGCGAGATGGCTGAAGGTTTAGCCTGCTTCAAAATAGTGCACCGAGTTATTTATTACAAAGAACCAAGAAACATCAGCTCATTAAACCTGGTGGCAAATGTCATGGACCCAAAGTTTCCCTCAGGGACCAGCAGGTTGCAGAGGTTGTGCAGACAATGACCCATCAGTACTGACGGTCATGGCTGTGGTCTGGGAACAAGTATGAGTAGCCTGATAGCTACTGGTTATTAACTTCTCCTTTTTTGGCTATAAATACTCTCCTGGCAATTCTGCAGTGATATAGAGCTTATCACTCAGTCTTTATGCTGCTCTTTCTGCAATTCCTTTAGGGCATTTTGCAGTTTAAGACAGATAGGAGAAGCAACTGTCAGTCAGTAAACTATGGCGATTTTCAAAGAGCCAAGGCTCCTGAAGTGATCACTGTCATCTGGTTCAAATTGCAAAGATCTTCAGGGTTTTCTATCAGCACCTGAATTGTGCAAGGTTACGGAAAAAAAAGCCTAGGATATTTTCTCTTCTGCTCAGTGAGAGAAAATTTCTCCCTGTATGTTAACTTACAACAAAACAAAACCAGAAACCAACAAACAAACAAAAACGAAAACACTCATTAATTTAGTTTGTGTGAGCAAGACATCAAAATCTTAAGTGTTGTCATTAGTCTTCTCAATCTGGTCTCTGTCACTGCGGAGAGAAAACACAGACCATATTCAGCCTCATGCAGCTCTTGTGGTCCAAACTTGCTCTGAACAGTTCATCAGTTTTGATTCATGAAAGCCACTCAACAAAACGAAGGTATTTCTGACTGATTTTTCAGTGTTTCATCCTAACTCACATTTATTTTCTCAGAAATAACTTTTCAACCCATAATGACCCTACGCAAAGGCACTAATAGAAACAAAAAAAGTTGAAAGAACTTTTGATACATCACTGTACTTCTCTAACATTCACCCCGCAATTTTTTATTCAAATATAACCATAAATTGCATACCTGTCAGCTGAAAAACTCTTAGTAAGTGGAAGTGACACAAAGACAGAAAGTCTGAGATTAGCTGACCGGTTCTTTTCTCCACAGAACTCAGAGCCCTAATTTTAAGTCATATCATATTAATTTGCTTTTCTTTCACCAATTATTTTTAGTCTCAGCCCTTTCAGATTGGCACACATGGATATAGAACAAGGCAGGTGCATGAACTCCCTCCTTTTCATTTCTCAGTGCTCCATCTGAGTATTTGCCAGTGGAGAAAAGCAACAGCCAACAATGAGATTTCAGTGAAGGATTTTGCAGTATTTCTTTGGAAAGATATTTGTGTGATTAATAATGGTTGTTGGAAGTGCAGGATATGATTCAGCCTCTGTGTTCTGAAGACTGGCTCTAAGAAAAGAAGAAAAACTCATCATATGAGAGGAGAAAAAGTATTTATGAAAAATTATTAGAAACGATTTCAAGTAATCTCCTTGCCGTCTTGCTTGGCTACATGATTGCTACAGCTATGGTGTAAGGAAAATTGGCCTGAATTGTGCTTAAAAATGTGAACTGATATCTCTAAACAAGACTCCTGAGCTGGTCACTTCTGCTTCTTATACACCAGGCAATTTAACTGATTTGTGAAAGGCATAATTGCTCTAAATGCAATGTGCCTGGCATAAAAAGAAAGACAAAACCTCACTGCATAAGTGTGAAAATGGGTACAAATGCAGACCTAACTGAAAAAAAAAAAGCAAAAAAAAAACACCCATCAACAACAAAATAGAGATGCTGTCTTTCAATTATCTTGGATCAATAAGTGAGTCTGACTATACACTACAAAATAGGTATTCCTTGGCATTCTGTGACACAGCAATTTCTGCTTGCTTTTCCTTTGGTAATAGGACTTATCTGGTGAAAAATAGGGATGAACATATTCAATTAGTCTCCTGAAATATAGTGTCATTGTTTCTTTCTCTTACCTTTTTATCCATGGACATTTTCCCAGTCATTTTTAGTTACTGCCTCCTGTGTGCTTTTGTAGCAGACACGCTGACTCCTTAATTAAAATTGCATGCCAGGAAGTAAGTAACTGCCAGCTGAATGCTTGCCTCCTACTGTTGCATTCTGTCGGCTCAGGGATGGTTTTCTTTCTCCTCTCCCCTTTTTATTTTCTTAAGGAAATGTCATTTGCTGTTTCTGAAAGAAAATCTTGAAAACTCTGGAAAATGTACTTAATCTGGATATGAAATCTAGAAAATTATTCTGATGACATCATTTTTTATGATGACTTAAAAAAAAAAAAAAAAAGCATGACCACATGAATAACTCAAAAATCACAAAATTTGATAATTTGAGACAATAATAATAATAAAAAAACAACTGCGGATAATCCAAGATGGATTATGTTGCAGATTAATACCTGAGTGGGAACATACATATCTGTACAACACTCCTGGACTTAGGCAAGAATATCCCACTTGGAATGCGGGAGAAGAGATACAAGACAGCTGATCCTGAAGAGCACATAGATGTGGACAATGTGTCCCCACAAAACAAGCAGCCTTGCATGCCAGCAACATCTCTGCAGACTACTGGCAAACTGACTCTGGCTCAGAAGCATGCAGGAGGTTGGGTGCCTTGTGCTAGTAATCTTTTGGAGGCTGCTGCTTCAAAGTGCTGCACGTGGAGCTTCATCTAGGAGGTTTCCCTTTGAAAAAACATCAAACAACATTTGCCCTGAAGAAAAGATGAGATGGAGAGTTAGGAGCCATTTCTAGAGTAGGAATCACAAAATCACAGAATTGTAGGGGTTGGAACTCTGGAGATCATCCAGTCCAACCCCCTACAAAAGTACGTTCCCTAAAGCAGGTCACACAGAAAAGCATTCAGGCAGGTTTTGAATATCTCCATAGGAGACCCCACAACCTCTGTGGGCAGTCTGTGCCAGTGCTCTGTCACTGTTTTTTCTCATATTCAGTTGGAACATCTTGTGTTCCAGTTTTTACCCTCTGCCCTTTGTCCTATCACTGGGCACTACTGAAAAGATCTTGGCCTCATCCACTTGACTCCCATCCTTCAGATATTTATAAGCATGATAAGATCCCATCTCAACTTTCTCTTCTGTAGGCTGAGCAGTTGCAGGTCTCTCAAATGAGATGCTCCAATCACCTCATCATCTTTGGGGCCCTCTGCTGGACTTCCTTCAGAACTTCCCTGTCTTTCTTGGACTGAGGAACCCTGAACTGCACACAGCACTCCAAAGGTGACTTCACCACGGCAGAGTAGGAGGATGACCTCCCTTGACTTGCTGGCCGTTGTCCTTTTTAACTCACCCCAGGATACCATTGGAAGATGGAAGACATAATTATTAGAGCCAGAATTAGGCTCCTCAAGGCCTTGGATAGAGGCCAAGATATACTCTTCTCTGTTTACACCACAATTTGTTGATTTTCACCATTGTTTCCCATGATGTCAGGCTCAGTTAGTTGCACTTTTTATTTATTGAAGACTAGGAATGAACAGAAACCTCCAAAAGAAAGGCAAATAAAAGGTGTTTGGTCTTGTCCTTCTAGTTCTACCTTTCTTTACATTCATCATGTGAATGTAAATTCACTGTTCCAAAGCTTTCCAGGTACATAGAGGGGTTTGAAACAAACAGGATTGTTTGTTAGCCCTGATAATCCATTTCCTGTTGGCTGCCTGGGAGTCTGAAAATTCATCTTCCATTCCAGCACAGACCAAGACCTGGTGTATACACCAGAGTGCTTAAACATTTCCACTTCTTAGCTGCCAGTACTTCTTCAGGCTCATCTCACTGCTTTGAGAAGAAATTGTGTTGTCAGTGCAGTAAAAACAAGCATCTGCTTCACAGTGCCTTTGCAACAGCTTGTACAACTCTGCATTGACAATCATTATTGAACACCACTGATGTTGAAAAAGACAAATAATGAAAACTACCAACTTGGAGGTAACTTCTGATCTATCCCCAAGAACAGAGCTCCTGAACAGCCAGAGGCCTCAACAGTTTGTTGTTCACATGCATGCTGTGAGGCTTCCAGGAAGAGACAGCAGCTTAGCAGCTGTGATGGCTGGCTACTTTTGACTACTTCATCATTTTGTATTTTCAAGTGATGGTTTTTTTTTGTTTGTTTGTTCATTTGTTTTGTTGTTGTTGTTGTGTTTTATAATTTCCTTTTTTTTTTTTTTTTTTTTTTTTTCACTTACAGAATAAAATATTGGCCCCAGGAAACTCAATAGGAGAGCTCTCATTGATTTTACCTAAGCTAGAATGTCAACTTAATATTGGAAAGAGTGTAAGCAAAACAAAGATTTCAAAAAGGAGTAACATCCTCTATAACAGCAGCTGACATAGATAGTAAAAACAGGTAACCTTTTGGATGCACAAGCACTGCAGTTCATATTGCATTAGGTTAAATATTTGCCTGAAGCTAAAATATACATGAACATAAGCTGAACCCAGTAGGGCAAATATTTTAACTAATCCCCAAATTAATCATCTTTTTCAGAAATAATACTGAAAATACTCTCATCTCGGGCTTCCATTTTTAGGTTGAAAGTCATAAAGCACAAAGCTTCACCACAACCAAAATACTGGAAAGAAAAATAAATAAAATAAAGACTAAAAATAACATTCTGATTTGCTTTAGGTTATTTTCTCTGTCATCACAGTGCAAATTGAAAACCAGATAAGAGTAAATCTTCATGTAGATAAGGTAACAGTAGTTTCCCATGCTCCAGTATGCATTTTAGTTCTAATTTTCCATATTCCTTGCAAGCAGTTAGGAGCAAAGACCATGAGTTCAAATGATTGGCTACATTCAGACTTGCTTGAGTTTGAATTCCAGTGAGGAGAATAGGAGCAGAGAAAAATATGGATAAATGCATGATATAATTTTAAACAAAACTTAAAACTAGGCACGGCTGCTAGGTAACAAAAACATACTTAACCTTTTCTAATGATTAACAAAACTCAAAATTCACAGGAATCAAATAGCAAAGGAGTTTTGCAGACATTCCTTTCTTTCAGGGGAGTTTTCCAGGCTGCTTGCAGTTTTTACTCTTCTCAAATTTGCAAGGAGAAAAGGGAGGAAATTATCCAGATTACTGAAAAAAAAAGGTGTTATTCCCATGAAAAGCTAACAAGTGTTATTTGTCTCTCAAAGTGTTATTTTTCCCCAATGATCCTCCCTCTGAAATGAGATCTGTGTGTGAAGGTAGCTAGCTTTAGGGTAGGGGCCTAGTTTTGCAAAGTTTATTTCACTCTCTGCAAAGACACTGTGTTTAACCTTTGCCTTGATTCTTAAGATGGTAAGAGTCTTCAGAGAATATATTTCCAGTCAGGTCTTCATCCTTTTTCTCTCAGCATAATCACATACATTAAACACTTTATTATTTCTGCTCTTGAAAGTTTCCTATTGCGTGTGCTAAAGTTAAACAGAGCCTATCTCATCTTCCTATCTCTAGCTTCCTTTATCAGTGTATTTTACTAAATTTCTTGCATAATTCCTACAGAGTAGTATATAAGAGAACAAATTCACTTCCCTCTAAGGGTCAAGCTTTTAGATAACCCAAGGTTGTACAAGTGAAAAAGACATTCCAGGTCTTTTCTGAGTATTCATGAGACTTTAGTTCAATACAATATTATCAATGCCTCAAATGTATATTACTTCCCAAGTGGTTTCCTTCTATAAAAATCTCAGGAAATCAGAGCCTTTATAAAGACAATCTGTCTTCTTGCCTATCTGAAGAAGCCTAGACAGATTAGTTCAGATTTATCCCTTATTTATGGCTCCTATTAAATCTGCTGTTGTCATACGTATCTGCCTATTTAAGCATGGGAGAAGCAGCAACCTGCATGATTTTGTGTGCGACTGATCGTAAGATCCTCAATCTCTGTGCATTTCCACTGTGAGATTAACAATGAACCAATATCTAAAAACCATGCAGAGTCAATTGGAATGATATGTTTTGATCAATACAAACGAATAAACACAAACATGATCATCATTATGCCAAAGACTTTGAAGTTGTCAAATATTTTTTCCTTAGCTTGTATAGGATTTTTTTTGTTTGTTTCACAAATGTCATTTCTTAGATGAAAATATTTCCTTGGAAAGTTGAAAGAATTGCACCATCCCTGAAAGTATTGAAAGCCAAGTTGTGTGGGGCTCTGAGAAACTGAGACTAGTGGAAGGTGTTCCTGCCTATTGCAGGAGGGTTGGAAATAGGTGATCCTTAACGCCCTTTCCAAATCAAAGCATTTGATGATTGCTTTAAACATTTGGCAGTAGCTTTTCTCAAAAATAAGCTAAAGATATTGAAGATATGAAGAATAGGACTACCTGATAGATCTCTAATATGTATGTTGACAATTTAATTCTTTATACATTCTAAATTGAAATGTTCCACTGAACAGTGACTTAAGCCACTCATGCAATAAAACTAGAGACTTCCTCATTTGTCCCTAGATAACTCTTAGAAGACGGAGATTTCAAGAAGGCACTGTGTATCAGAGACCTAGCTGTAAAGTTATTTTATTATGTTCAATAGGGGTAAAGTTCATTTCACTGATTTGTGATATCACTACGTTAGATTCTTCAGACTATGCTGATCTTGTGCTCCATGTCAAACCTCCTCATATTGACAGCTCATCAGGTTTGTAGAGATATATTTCTGAACAAGCTGAATTGCTCTGTTTGCACATTTGCTTGTGTAGTCAACAGATGATAGTTAAGGTAGCCTGGAAAACCTAGCTTAGAATGAGAGATCTAAGTTTTGAGCACCTGAAAACAATTGATTTCTCAATCTTTTTTTCGATTTATTTTGAAAATTGGTTAAAATTATGATATCATGTCTCAGATTACCATGGTGTTTCAAAATGTCTCTCCTTTGTATACATACTTTACCCATGGTACTGTGTAAATACAGCAACCTACTCATCTCTGAAGAAATTAGCAGATCTTCATGTAACTTTAGGTATGATTAATACAAAATGCAAGACTTTTATTAGAAATTTTATTTATTTCCTCTGTAAGCAAATGGAAAGTGCCCCCGAATTATGGATGGTATATTAATAGTTTTGAATTTGTTGCATTACTTTGGAATGCTGCTCTTTCTAAACCCATTAAAGACTAAATTGATTTTAAATGCCAAGATCTGAAATTAAAAAAAGAGATTTATGGTATTGATTCCTTTTTCATAAATATTTTTGGAGTTTCAGAATTACAAAGCAGAATCAAAACAGGTAAATACAATCTCCTTGCTGATATTTACCATTAAGAGCTCATATGAAACTGAAGACAAAATCGGCCACATCCTGACTGGATTAAAAAGGTAGACAGAATCATTAAGACTGACAAAATTAAGTTGCAGATTCTGCTACAAACAATACAAGCTTTTTTTTTTTCTTTTTTTTAAGTTTTTCTTCTACTTGGGGAAATTTTATTGAACTAGGTGATGGCACTGGAAGATGAAGGATGTGAGACATGTTGGTCTGTAAGTACTCCAGAAATAAGACTTCAAACATTTGAAAACCGTAAAAGACAGGAACTGGAGAGAAACTTCAGGATGCTACAAGTTAATGTAGAGTAAGTCAACAGCAGTGAAAAGCTTCTTGCAAGTTGTTTCATAAGAAAATTTTCAGTGCCGTGGCTGAAGTTGCCACCAAAAAGACATGGTTAATCATATAGACTACATAAAGCATGAATCTCCTTGTTCTGTTAATCTATAAGGAATGCATAGAAATACTAACCAGTCTATACTTTTAAACATAATTTAAAAACAAACAAACACATTCCAAATATAGTTACTTATATTTTCAATTGATACATACCATGCAAACCAAGTGGATGGGTGGCTAACATGACACCAAAAAGTGTCCTGGAGCTCTCTTGTTCTCTTTCCATGACATGCACAACATTTATGAGTCATAACTCCAACTCATTGGTCTACCCTATTCTTTCCATGTTTAAGCATTGCACCCCGTTGTCCCTTTTGGACTGCCTCCTATGTATATACACACACACATCTTGTTGATGAAGTAACTGCCTGTCAATGAATTTACATTTTCAAAGAGACAGTAACAATTCATGTAAAGAGGAACTAGAAACCTACATATCTTTTTAAGCAATCTCCTTGTTTCCATTGCAGCATCTTCGCAGGAAAGGGAAATTCCCTGCTTTAGTACGGTTCACGAGGTCTAGTTCTTCAGATGTGCTCAGAATTTAAATAATAGGCCAATGTGCAGGTGAAACAGACTCACATTCTTAGAAACAGTTAACAAAAAGCTTATTTTTCAATAAAAATTTTGATTTCTTTGAAATTTTGCATCAGTTACCTATGTTCCTCATTAAAAGATAAATTTGTTTTCAAGAACTCTTGCCAGAACTGGAGACAGTATACAAAAGCAGGAAAATCTTCTTAGAAAGGAGTGGAGTTTTAATATCCCAAAGAAATATGGCCTTTGAGACAAAGTCTTAGGTCAGAGTGGATGGAGTAACTTACATACGCTGGGAAACATATATTCAGATGGGCATTTTTTTGCCTGACAGAAAATATTCACTTCACAGAAACTTAAATCTTTTCTTTTAATCAGCCTCCTAGTTTGCTACATTCATTACTCCAGAAGCAATACAATTATTTCCATACAAAAATTCACATAAGTGTCTATACCAAGAGCAGCTCTCCCATGATGGCATATTTCCTTTAAAATCTTTTAATCAATTTAATTGCCAAAGCTTTGTGGCTACTGGGCAGCTCAAACAGAGGCCAAAGAGGGACAGAGAGACTGATTTAATCATTTGCATATCAGAATAGAAAATGAGCTCTCAGTTCTTTAACCATTAGCATTTCAAAGAGAGTGTGACAGGCATATGTAATTTTGAAAAATAATAAGTCTGTTTCTTCCCAGATGCAGAATCCAGCTGTTTGAAACTAGGACTGAAAGAAAAGCAGAGTGTGCCACATACAATCCAATCAGGCTGACACCTCTGATCTCCATTTAAAAGCTACATGTGACAAAACTGTTTGAAATTCTATCTGATTTTTTCCTATTTTTCCTATTTGAACAGCAATAATTCAAGAGAATATGACAAAGCAAAAAAAAAAGCAAAAAAACCCCATGGAGGTTAAGTATGAAATACAAAAATAATAATAATTAATAAAACCCTGCAGACTAGCGTTAAAATGCCATAAAGCATAGTTTACTATTTAAGATCAGATGATCCAAGGTGAACTACAGCTGAACCTAAACTTCACCAGGACCTTCTGCTTTGGCTCTCAGAGTTCTCTTGCCATGGCTTCTAACCTTAACCTGCGGGAGACTGCACTCACCTCTGCCAGCACCAAGTCCTACGAAAGGCACCACCATTATCTCAGCCTCACAGCGAACAGAGAGGTGACAGCGGTTGGTACGATTGACTTCTGGCAAGGGTTGTCATCCAGAAAGCAAGATTATGGTTAAGAAATTCAAGGAATTTAAAACTTTGTGCACCAGAAGAGTGCTGCTGACATCAGGCTATAGAAATACTTCACACTGATGCAGGCATGAGAAGACCCAGCTCACACTTCTGCTAAGCAGAAACAGGAATTCAAATACTACTGCCTGTGCTCATCCTTCTATTGATTAGTTCTGAGCACTGTCCTTGTAAAGGACATTTTTGTAGACCATTCTTCCAAGACAACTAAATGCCTCATCAATGCACTCACCAATGAGTCGTCTTCAAAAAAAGAACGTAATTATTTTCTTTGACTCTATGACAAAGAATCTACCGGCCTAAGTTGACTCCTCTGAGTTGTCCTAATGGAGTTGGTTTCTAATTTGATAGCATTGCAATATTTGATTTGTCAGAATATAGGCAGCCTCTTTGCAACTCAATCTTAGTGCACAAGGCCCTCAAAAGAATCCTGCAGAGTGGAGGTGAAAATGTACTCCCTGTGGCTATAAAGGAGTTTAGTTTTTTGTGCGTGTATAAATATGCCCTTTGGCTTTTATGAATGCCTCCACAGGACAGAATTTGTATGCAGTTCTCTGATAAAAATCAAAAGGTATTCCAAGGAAAAAAGTCTCATTTCTAAATTGAATGCATGAAAAAATTGTTCATTCACTGACAGAAAGGCTACTGTGTGATCTATGCTTGTTGTTTACTTCTGTAATTGCCACATCATTAATTGCTAATTATCTTATTCTATCCCACATCTGTGGATGCATGGTGGGAACCCTTAGTCTTCATGTATATGTACAGATTCTTTCAGCATTGGAGGGGGCTGTCTACAATATTACAATGATCAACATTTTCTTTCACAGACAGAAATTCTTTCACAGTTCAAGTGCAATTGCTACGGGTTTAGAAACAAAACATCTCAGCAGTGCTGGTATTTTCAAAGACTGGATGCAGACCAAATTCCTAGCAGATATTTCCAGGTAACACTGGAATGTCACAGGTGTGACATTTCTTTCTTTCTTTTTTTTTTTTTTTTTTTTTTTGCTGCCATTGCAGTATATAATCTTCGCTGCTGACACCTAGCATGTTGATGTTGATGAGACTTTTGCTTTCCAACAATAAAACAGAAAATGAAAGTCAGCAAGTCTGGCCAGCTTTCTGCAAATCTCCCCTTCTTACTCAGGCTCTACACCATGTTTCTGTTATCTTGTCAATTCTGTATTGAAAAAATTTGTCCTTATTCACAGCAACAAAATTCAATGGAGAGAAGAGTTTATCCTTAGGCTTTGAGTGAGCACTGAGGTGTTAGGACACAAAGCAACACTGGAAGTTTGCATGCTTGAATTTTACAGAATGTCTTTGGGTGCTACAGGCAGAGTGAAAAATTCAAGTTCCTTCTCAATGCTCTTTCTAGTGTGATTGCAGAGGGGTGGGGACATCAGGTTAGCCAAAGTATATCTCCGTATATTGCCCATCAAAGGTAAAGGAGTCACTGAGGCACAGACTGAAGCCTATAGCTTGGACTCAAAATCAAAACACCAGCCCAGAGTTTGGATAGATCAGAAGTCAATTTCAGATATCTATGAGTACATCTGTTGTTTTATAGATACGGTCAAAGAGCAAGAGTGCAGCATCTTTCTTTTAGGAGCATATGTAATGCGCTACGTAACTTGGTGGAACACCCACAAAACTACCTGCAAGCGCTTTCATTCCTTCTATTAATTCAACTGTGGTTAACCCGTAAAGACTCAGGTTTTATTCCAGCAGTGTGCCTTGGCAAAACTGGTGTTGTTTCTCTGAGTCTCTGTTTCCTGTGCTGTAAAATAGAATAATAATAGCTCTCGAAAGTATTCCAAGAGCTAACGGGAAGGAAGTACAGACAGTAAAGCACTGTTATTCTCCTTATCTATGTTACATCTCTTCCTCCAAGCAGGGTTTTATACCAAACAAAAGAAATTCATCAGAAGTTCAGAGTTATCCTTGGCCCATCGTGTTTCTATGGTTACAGAGCCTGTGTTTTTCATTTGTAGAAACTAGCAAGAATTTTCCCATTTGAAAAGACTGCTGTGCCCTGCCTTGCTGACCCTCTTTTATTTTGCCTGCCTCATCAAGCTAGCACCAAAAGCATCTCTGAATCAGATTGCAGGACAAAGCATTTACATGCAAAACAACTGTTATTTGCAGTAATACTCAGAAATGTCACCACAAAAAATAGAAGTAAGAAGGGATGTTACACTTTATCCCTGAGGATAAAGTTACCATAAAGGTCTCCATTTTTCAGTAGACCAAGCCAGACTCCACAGGACAGAAGGAGCTCGCTTCTCTCCCTGACAGTGGCTGCTACTTTGGCCTGGCTCTCCAGCCTGCTGCACAACCTGGGCAAGAGCCAACCCACTGACCTTCATCCCAGATACAGACCGCCCTTGATATTTTCTCATGCCATTTGGTTTTCTCAGTACAGTTCAATACGATGAATATACAAGCATACACATATGTACATGAGTGACATATCTAAACATGTTGAGACACAAGCCCCTCTCATACCTGAACTGTTATAAGGCAGTACAGATAAATTTTTTTCACCTCAACTTTGCTTTCCATTAGACAATATGCTTGAAGATTAAATTTAGTCTTCTCTTAAACACAAGTTTGCAATTCCCTTAACATCCTCCTGAAATACCACTGCTTTTCTCTATTCCACCCCTTATGGAGAAAAGCAACCATCCCTTCTGAGGAAAGAAGCAAAATCTATCCCTACTTGGAGTAACAACAGAAATTGGCTGTGGTTGAGCCTTCTTTCTTTTAATACCTACCTCCAAGTTGTGTATTTCTCATTTTCATTCATTTCCTTCAGGCATTTCTGGGATTTTATCTGTTGCTGTAGCATCAGTACAAATTACCACAGAATAACTCAAAGTCATTTTGGTGCAGTAATTTACCACAACTTCATCACAGCACGGAGGATGTTGTGATTGCACAGAGAATAACCTGCACCAGCACTGTGGAAGATGCTCAGTGTAATCTTGAAAGACTGGTACTGATGCTGGATGATGTACCTCATAGAATGGATAGAATCACAGAATGGCTTGGGTTGGAAGTGGCCTTTAAGATCATCTCATTCTGGAACAGGTGCTAAGAGTGTCCTTTGGCTAGAACAGGAGTTTGGATTGAAAATGCTCAACACAAGTTTCCCTCTAATAAAAAATACCTAAAATAATATAAATCAATCTAATCTAAATCTAATCTAGATGGGAATCTTGAATTGTTAACATTTTAGGGTGCAGTGGGTCAGGCTGGGAAGGAATTAATTTTCTTGACAGCACTCTGTACAGTATTGTGGATAAAATAGTGTTTATAACACATCAGCGTTCTGGCTACTGCCGAATAGTATTTGGACAGCATCAAGGCCTCCTCTGTTTCTCCCTCTGCCCTTATCCCCAGAAAGGAGGCTGGGGATGAGTAAGAAGTTGGGGAGGAACACTGCTGACTCGAGAGAAATCGCATACTGTATAAGGTAATGCCCAGCTCAAAGAAACGAAGAAGAAGGGGAGATGTTCACAGTTATATTATCTTCCCAAGTGATCAGGCGTCCAATAGGATGTTGGTTACCTGCATTTGTTTACTGAAAGCAGAAGGCTAGCAAAAAACTGTACAATAAAATAAGCAAATGGTCTCCCAAACTTCAATAGAGGAAAAGTAGTTTTCTAGTTCACTACAGACAACTTCTCTTCATAAAGAATGTTTATAGAACTTTTCTTCCATGAACCAACACAGACTCACCATTAAGCCATGTCAAACTTCAGCTTCCACAGTATCCCTATTCAAGGGCTTCTGATCTAAGCAGGCATGAGGTGAAACACCTCTTCTTTTGCTTTGGTTCTGTACAAATATCTACCATGTAATATCAAAGAGTATTTTTTGAACTTTATTTTCAGTGCTAGTTGTATATTCAGTACTAGTACGTGAATTTACAGTGAAGTGGAGTGATAGATCAATAGCCAGCATGGTGCTCCAAAAATGATTGGCACAAAGGCTCAACTGAGAAGAACCTGACAAAACCAAGGTGTCATTAATTTAAAAGGTATATCATCTAAAACTCACAGACAGATAAGGCTCTGTTCACTTTCTCTTCTAGACTACAGGGTTTTAAAATGGCATAAATATTTCACTGCAACACAAAGTTTACCAGGGGTGATATTCACAGAAGCGGAAGAGAATGAGAGTAGGCAGCAACACAGAGAGACATGCTATGATCTATGCCTCAAGTGATGTTGGTTTAGCTCAATAACTAAATCTACAGTTTTCTAGTACTGCTCTACTTTGTACTCCCGGATCCTTAAAACACTGTCAGGGCAAGACAGGAGATCTTCCTAGCTTAGAAAGCAGCCAGGGTAGAACCTGCTGGGTAGGAACTTCGGGGGGGGGAGGGAAAAGGACTCTTCTTCAAACCTTCTGAGGTGGGGAAGAATCTGTTCTACACAGTTGTGAAGGAGAACAAACAACTACTCTTTTTTTTCCCCACAAAAATTCATAATATCTCATAAAAGTTCAGAAGTGAGCGTTGGTGAAAATTTCATCAAAAAAACTACAGTCGCTAATAATTAGTGCTTTTGCTCCAAATTGTTTTCCTCTTTAAAATGTGGCCATTTTGTTATTGTTAAGTGGTTTAAAGTCTAATTTTAGATTGAAAGGATTAAAATATAACTATATGTTATGAAAATTTATGTTCCAATAAGCTTGCTCTATCATCTTTATCCTAAAAAGAGGCAGAGGAGAGGCTTTTGAATAAAGGTAGAGTCCACTGGGGAATACTGTGGGGTCACTCGAAGTACTGGGGGACACAGCTGCTCCTTTGTCCCTGTACCCCAGTGCTGATGAACCCTTCCTCCTTTTCCCCATTCGCTGACCTACTCAGGGTTCACATTCATCTCGATTTGTCTACCAGTTCATCCCCATTTCGTTTCCTTTGATTAAACATACTTTGTAATCTGGATTCAGCTTGTTTTGTCCAACTACAACTGTCTTTCTATCCTGTAAAGTCTATCACCCTTTGCTCTGTCCAGCAAACAAGATTTACACACAGATGCTAAGCCAGAATCTCCTGCCATATACTTGCAAGACAGATTTTTTAAACCAGATTCTAGGAACTCTTCTTCTCAGCTTTTTCTTCATCTTGTTTTGCAGGGACCCCCTATCCTTCCTTTTTTCTTTCCAAACATTATTTTGCAAGGACACCTTCTCATTGTTCTTCCTTCATGATTTCTCTACAATTTGGCTAAACCAAGGGCAAAATGTTTTAAAGGGATGTTTTTTATTCCCATGGAGTTTTTCAGGAAGAAGGCAGTTTTTTGGAAAGAACTGAGAAAAAGATCAGTGAATCTCATTTTCATCTGATTGATGTAAATCAGCAGAGAAAGCCTACCTTCTGCTGGCATCTGTATACACCAGCTGCATACAGGGGGCACAGCTTTACGGCTATGATGGTTTCTCACCAGTAGGCAGCCCAGCTCTCACTCTTCCTCTTCAGAAGGGCATGGGGACAAAATCTGTTGGCAAAAAGCTCATGGGTTGAGATGAGGACAAGGTGATCACGCAACAACTACCATCATGGACCCCGTGCCTGGGATGGCCTGCTCCTCCGTGGGCCTATCCTGGGCTGCATGGAGCTGCAGCACCTCCTGTCCTCCTCCTGCCCTGAGCTCGATGCCCGCAGGGCCGCTGCTCTCTCATTTCTCCCCCCTTTCTCCCAGCTGTGCTGTGGTTGTTTTCTGGCAGTGGCAGGGCCCTGCTGGAGCAGCTCTGCTCTGACACGGGGCACTGCGGGGCTCTGCTCACAGAGGTTAAAGCCCCCTGCTACCATCACCTTGCTGTATAAGTGTCAGTACAAGGTCTAGCTACAATGAAGACTTATTTTTATGCCTCACCAATAGCTTAAATGCAGTTTTAATTAAAAGCAAAACAGAATTTGTCTATGAAGTGGTTGCCAATTCCTGCTTAATTATCACATTCACCAAATACTGGAGCTCGCTTGTCAGGGGTTTGAATTTTCTAACTGGAATGAAGCAGACAAAATAGATAAGATGTCAATTACAATAAACTGTAATTAAGATTATTGGCAGATGAAGACCCTCAGGGAACCATAGCCCCACATAGCAGGAAACTTGATATTCACACGGTCCATTCTTGCACTGAATAAGAGAATGAGCCATTTCATATAATATGAATTTATCATTTAAAATAAAACTTTGAAATAAAAGAAACAGGATAGAGAAATACACCACAAAATCCTCCCTTTCTTGTCACATTTCTTATCCGATTGCAGCTTTCTTAACTAGATTCAGAGTACGGAGCCCTTCTGCTTTTTATTTTTGCAAATTAATTTTGAATTGCTTGCAGTGAGGGAGAAGAAACCTCTGAAACTGATACTGAACACAATATGGTGGCAATCTTTCCAGCAGGCAGCAACCTTGTGCAGCAGCAGCTGTGTCATGTAGTAAGCAAGAAAACAGGATTGTTTCACTACCTACTTGCTCCCACCACATCTCTCTTAAACAATAACGAGACTGAGGAGAAAGGAAGATATTGTGGTCCCAACAGTTGTAATACAGCATTGACACCAGTGGATTCAGTGAGGTTAAACTAGATTAAATAGCTCAGTCTTGCAAGCAGCATTTCTGCTCTTAATTCTCTAACCGGCGCTGTGTGAGAGGTGCTTCACTGCCTTTGCATTTCTTACTCTGCAAGAGATACACAAGAAGAGCTCTACCCATTTTCCTTCCTATTAGCACTGCCTAAGGGGTCATATAACTCTGAATACTCATATGGCAATCATATTCTCCCTCTCTTTTCGGCCTGGAGTCACATCAAGCTGTGCTTCAATACCTTTTTATTCACTGAAGTCTCTTTCAAATCTAAGTAATTCATTCAGTATTCAGAGTCCTAGCTGCTTACTCAGAGGACAAGAGAGAATTGTCATTCCTTTAGTCAGCAGTAAAGAATGAGTACATTTCAGAGAAAATGAGAAGGGTTTTATTGTGATTTCTGCATTATCCTATGTTCCCAACAGTAGAAGAACTTCTGTCCTAATTTTTTCTGCTGACAACACTGTGGCAACACAGACCATACAAGTAAGTAGCTTTTATATACAGTATGATAAACCAAATAGATAAACTCAAATTTGTAAATTTCATCACTGAATTCAACTAGCAAAAAAACCCATATTTTCAGTGAAAGATACTCTGGAAAGAGCAGAGCCTGAGTTCCAGAACAAGATGAACTGGGCATAGAAAGTGCTTTTTGGGCTCTCAGTGGCAAGATATTGCCACTGCATCTTTTCTTCAATGGTTACTTGAAAGAACAGGGAGCTTGGCACCCTGTGAGTAGAAAGAATCAGAAAATTTGGCAATTATTCCTAACAAAGATTCCTGTCAAAGATGTCAGCCTTTTTTTCCTTACTTATCACATTGTAACTTCCAGTATCCACTGCAGAAAATGGGAATGCAGAGGCAAAATCCACATTCCAGTGACTGGTCTTGGGCCATGCTCTTACAGGGCACCAAGGTGCAATGGTGTTCTATCAGAAGGTGGCATTTAAGCTGTGCTTACGTGTTAGCAACCAGTTCACCCAGTACAAATGGCCACAACAATGATAATTCTGTTTGCAGTGCAGGGAAGCTGTCCAACATTGGTGTAGAATGGGAGAGCAAGTCCAGAGTTCAGGCTTCTCTGCGGTAGCCACTCCAGGAAACACTTATAATTAGAAAGGGTTTTTTAATTTTGAAAGATTCCTTAATGTAGAAAGAATTATTGAAGGTCAGTAGAGCTAAATAAAATTGGCCCAAACGCTCAAGTAACTTCTCTAATTTTTTTTTCTTTTTCCTAAAACTTATGACACTACTCCAGCTTGAGGGCTGACACATCTGTACAAAAATCAACTGAAAAGAAATGCAGGTTTACCCCAGTAAACATGAATTTATACCTTCTGAGGCACAAAATGTGTTCCATTTTAAAAATAAAAAGTTACTGTGAGAAAGACTTTCTGTTTAACCAGTGGTACAGCACTTCAAAGCATGCACTGGATTTTCCTTTATATGAAACCTATGCATCAGAATTATAACTCTTTCCAGAAGGCACACTGTAGCAAAAGTGGAAAATAATGCATACAAGTGCATTTTCATATGTACTGCCAGGTCAAGAGGTTAGGTTACTTGATCACTGCCTCTGTCACTGGAAATATGAATTGCTGAGTAAAGTTCACCAAGCTTAGCAGAGTTACTGATATACATAAACTAGAGATAGAAGTGTTGCAAAATATCATCAGAATGATTATTTTACTAATGAAAGATCCTACTCTGTAAGTATTCTGATGCTCCAGCACATATTTTTCAGAAACAATAATGCTAGGAAATAGAAAACTGCTTACTTTGGTGAAACTGAAACATAAAGTGATGCAGACACAGATTACAGGAAAGTCATTAGTGGTAATATTTAAGGATTTGGCTCATTTTTTTAGATGAAAAGGAAATTTTAAAGTGCTAAATTACATTATGCTTCTGGTTATTCTTTGTTTATTTGTTTACAAATAGCATGAACAGAAAACCTGCCTGTAAACTGTAAATTAGAAACATTAAATGCAATAATATAGTTGAAAGCTTGCTCTGTAAGTCTTCATATAATTTTGTATTCAGCTGCAGGTCAGAGTCACAGAGTCATCAGGGTACAGCTCTTACAGAGCCCAGCTCAGACTTAGGTTAACTAATGAGGTAACCAATGGATTCAGGAGTCTAACTGCAGCCTCCTTTAGAGAGCTCCATTGCCCTCCTGTTTCTCTTGGTGGGACAAGTAGGCTACCAGCTTCTGATTTAAGTCTCCAAACTGAGTTGTTATGAACCCTGAAACATACTCTCTGAAATAGGCTTGCTCTTTTTTTAGACTTTTTTGGAGCCATCGACAGTGCTGTGCCTGG